>NC_053396.1:62112472-62233587 GCF_905171765.1 Bufo bufo
CCCCCTGATGCACCACTAGAGTAGAAACTCCATAAAAGTGACCCCATCTAATGAAACTACACCCCTCAAGGTATTCAAAACTGATTTTTACAAACTTTTTTAACCCTTTAGGTGCTGCACAAGAGTTATTGGCAAATGGAGATGGAAAATTTGCCAAAATAATTTAATTCTCAAATTTCATTTTATTCCTTTTTTTCCATTAACAAACCAAGGGTTAACAGCCAAACAAAATGCTATATTTATTGCCCCTATTCTGTAGTTTGCAGAAACACCCCAAATGTGGCCATAACTACTGTACGGGCACACGGTAGGGCGTAGAGGGATAGGTGTGCTGTGTGGTTTTTGAAAGGCAGATTTTGCTGGACTGGTTTATTTACACCATGTCCCATTTGAAGCCCCCCTGATGCACCCCTAGAGTAGAAACTCCATAAAAGTGACCCCATTTTGGAAACTACGGGATAAGGTGGCAGTTTTGTTGGGACTATTTTTAGGGTACATATGATTTTTGGTTTATCTATATTCAGGGGTGTACATAGAAATCATTGGGCCCCATAGCAAGAATCTGAATTGGGCCCCTTAACTCCACCCACTACCCACCCCTGGCCCATCCCACTACCTACCCTGGCTCCCCCCCTGCCACACCCCCATTGTATTCCTACTGACCCAGAGAATAAAAGGCACAGGTCAGTTTCGCCGCAAAGGGAACGCCGTAGGAACAAAACCCGTAAAATGGTGGAGGAATTCCGTTTTTTTTCTAATTCCAACCCATTTGCCCACTTCCCACTACATTGTATGCCATATTAAATGGTGGCATTAGAAAGTACAACTTGTCCCGCAAAAAATAAGCCCTCATATGGTTATGTGATCGGAAAAATAAAAAAAGTCATGGCTCAAGGAAGATAGGGAAGAAAAAAATTAAAAAAAAATAAAAAAAAAAACACTTTGGTATCCTGTTAAAGGGGTTATCCAACCCCTATTATGCCCCCCAAAATGCTTGGCCACCGCATACAGGTAATAGTTATGCTCGGGGGGTGCAGCCAATAGCAGGCCGTGAAGGAAATGAGCCTCCCTAGTGTCACCCGTGATGCTAAGGAGGCTCGTTCCCATTGTGACCTGCTATTGACTGCCCCCCACGTCTCTGGATGTTTTCATTCATGTGACAGGGGGATGCAGTGGTGGCCATGTGGGCATCAGTGACGCGGGTGCCGGGAGCGGGCAAAGTATTACCTGTATGAGGTGCCCTGGTATTTTGGGGGGCATTATAGGGTTTGGATAACCCCTTTAACTCCTTGCTGCTGATGCTTAGTTTACCATGAGAAAAAATAGCCATTTATCATGAATAATGACTTGAGTATAAGTTGATATTGCTGTCATAACGTGCAAGAAATAAAAGCGTGAACATCATCCGTTATACACTAAAAATATTATATATTACACGTTACACACCAATAATGTTGTTAAACCTTGCACACACCAGTAACTCCACCATATAGTACTTCTCCCATACACTATGCACAAATAATAACATAATATGCTATACAGATAAATAATCCTGCTAAGGGTCCATTCAGACGTCCATAGTGTTCTGCGGTCTGCAAATTGCGGGCCGCAAAACACTGACGCCGCACATCACCGGCACTTAATAGATCATTCCTATTCTTGTCCGCAGCTGTGGACAAGAATAGGACATGCTCTATTTTTTTCCGGAGCCGCAGACCGTAAGTTCGGGGCAGTGGACAGGAAATGCGGATGCGGACAGCACACTGTGTGCTGTCCGCATCTTTTCCAGCCCCATTGAAAATGAATGGGTCCGCACCCGTTCGCAATGGACCTTTATACAATGTGCTCAGATAAAGCCACCATATCCTGCACACAGTGGGACAGGGCAGCTATTAGCAATTTTTTGTCCCATAATTGCCACAGAGTCAGTGCCACTACGCACTGTTAGAGGAGGCAGATGTCAGGGACACTGCAGTGGGTGGGAGATTAGAAGCTGCTAGAAGCTCTATGAGGGGAGTGTGTTCTGTCAGAATACTATACCTTATCAGGTACCACTTAATGCGCATGCGCAAAACCGGCCAGGAATCACTGCGCCTGTGCTCGGAGCCACGGCTGGGTAGGAAAGGGTGTGCACGTGTGGCTATATACTCCCGTCGGCCACACACATCAGGATTACACCACGCATGCGCACTCAAGGGTAGGTAGATTTGGACCGGAGTATATAGCCGCACGTGCGCACCATCTCCTACCCAGCCGTGGCTGCTGGCGCAGTGTGTCCCGGCCGGTTTTGCGCATGCGCATTAAGTGGGCGCTTCTCCCGCGGCGCAGCTATAATTTTGACTTACCCATGGATCTGCGCTTGCACACCCCCTCCTCCAGCTGATTCTCGTCACTTCTGGTGCGGCCACTAGCATTCTGATAAGGTATAGTATTCTGACAGAACAGAGTGAACATAAAAGACAAAAGGTGATGGAGATCTGTTATTAGAGGGAGGGGAGCAGCAGCTGGCATGGGCTCTTTTATATGAAAGGGGAAAGAAGCAGGTGGCATGGACTCTGATAGATCAGGGGGCAGAAGTTGACAAGGGCTTTGTGCTAAGGGATTGGGCACATCAAGTCCAATAGGTGATAGGGGCTCAGTTACTGATGGATGGACAGAAAGAGATTGGAGGAGGACAGAGGGTTCCATGGGCTTTGTGAGTAGGTGGTGGTGACAAGGAATACAAAAAGTGGCAGGGGCTCTGTTATGAGAAGGGGGCACAGAAACTGGTACATGTTCTTTGGGTCACAGAAGGTGACAAGGAGTCTCTGGGGACTTCAGGGAACATAGGAGATGATAGTGGCTGAGAGGCCACAGATGTTTGCAGGCTTGCAGCTATTCTATGGGGAGAGTAGTAGAGGGGCATACAAGAGAGGTTCTGTGGGGGCCAGGAGGGAGATAATAGGTAACAGCAGGATAGAGGGAAGTGGCAGACAGCTAGTGTCCTACCTCAGATTCTTTCCTGCTGCAATATTTTTTCCGCGTTGGGGGCGTGGCTTCACGAGACGGGGCGTGGCTTCATGGATATGGGCTTGACCGGTGAAGTTCTGTCTGCTTGAGCCTGACATGGAGGGTCGGGACATCAGCAGAGTGTGCTCTATTGTGTACAGAATGGGGAGAGAGGTTCGGAGGGGCCCTGAGCATAGAGGAAGCAAGCAGGGCCCGGCCAGGACTGAACGGAGGACAAGTGGGCGTGCTTCCTCAATGCCCGATAAACTGTCTGCAGATGTAGGGGGAGGGGCCTTCCATGCGCTCCGGGGCCCCCCCATGCCATGGGCCCCATAGCAGCTGCGTGGTCTGCCTACATGATAGGTACGCCACTGTCTATATTACATTTTTGCGAGGCAAGGTTACCAAAAATAGAAATTTTGAAATTTCATCTCCATTTGCCATAAACTGTTGAGGAACACCTAAAGGGTTAATAAAGTTTGTAAAATCAGTTTTGAATACCTTGAGGGGAGTAGTTTCTTAGATGGGGTCGCTTTTATGGAGTTTCTACTCTAGGGGTGCTTTAGCGGGGCTTCAAATGGGACATGGTTCCAAAAAAAAAAGGCCATCAAAATCTGCCTTCCAGAAACCATACGGCGTTCCTTTCCTTCTGCGCCCTGCCGTTTGGTCATACAGCAGTTTACGACCACATATGGGGTGTTTCTGTAAACTGCAGAATCAGGGAAATAAATATTAAGTTTTGTTTGGCTGTTAACTCTTGCTTTGTTACTGGAAAAAAACGTATTAAAATGGAAAATTTGCCAAAAAATTGCTGTTTTGGCACCGTTTTTATTACATTTTTTTTACCGTGTTCATCTGAGGGGTTAGGTCATGGGGTACTTTTATAGAGCAGATTCTTACCGATGTGGCAATACCTAATATGTCTACCTTTTTTTAAAATGTTTTACACTATATTATCTTTTTATAAACAAAGTATCTCTATAGTCTGAGTAATTTTATTTAAAGTTTTTAGCCGATTATCTTAGGTAGGAGCTAATTTTTTTGCGTGATGAGAAGACTGTTTTATTGGCACTATTTTGGGGGGCATATGACTTTTTAATCGCTTGCTATTACAATTTTTGTGTTGTAATGTTACAAAAAAATACATTTTTTTGCACCGTTTTTATAAAAAAAAAAATTAACGTGTTCATCTGAGGGGTTAGGTCATGGGGTATATCTATAGAGCAGATTCTTACGGACGTGGCGATACCTAATATGTCTATTTTTTTTATTTATTTTAGTTTTACTAAATAATATTTTTTTTTTTTGTTTTGTTTTAGTGGCTCAAGTCTGAGAAGCATAGTTTTTTTTATCCGATTGTCAGTGGCTAAATTGGGATATAAATTTAGTACTCCATGGATAGGCACCTGGAGGGGGTGGGGTAGGGAGGTCGTGTTGATTTTTCTGCACGGTCCCACAAGCAGACGTGGATCTGGCGGCGAGGGACTGGAACAAGGGGATACTAGTATAAAAGTTATCCACGTACAGGTGGTAACCTTTATCTAGCAGTGGGTGCATAAGGTCCCACACAAGTTTCCCGCTAACACCCAGAGTGGGGGGACATTCTGGGGGTTGAATATGGGAATCTCGCCCCTCGTACACACGAAATTTGTAAGTGTACCCTGAGGTACTCTCACAAAGTTTGTACAGCTTCATGCCATACCTCGCCCGCTTAGAGGGAACATACTGGCAGAAAATAAGTCTCCCCTTGAAAGCAATGAGAGACTCATCAACTGCGACCTCCCTTCCAGGTACATAGGCCTGCACAAATTTGGCCCCAAAGTGATCGATGACTGGCCTGATTTTGTACAGGCGGTCATAGGCAGGGCATATGACTTTTTGATCGCTTGCTATTACAATTTTTGTGATGTAAAGTGACAAAAAAATACATTTTTTTGCACCGTTTTTATTTAAAAAAATTAACGTGTTCATCTGAGGGGTTAGGTCAAGGGCTATTTCTATAGAGCAGATTCTTACGGACGGGGCGATACCTAATATGTCTATTTTTTTTATTTATTTTAGTTTTACTAAATAATATTTTTGTTTTAGTGGCTCAAGTCTGAGAAGCATAGTTTTTTTTATCCGATTGTCAGTGGCTAAATTGGGATATAAATTTAGTACTCCATGGAAGTGTGGTACTCCCTGAAGCAACCGTCAATGCAGAGGTTCGGATGATCGGGGCACGTGTCACACTGAGTGGCGGTGTCCTTTCGTATCCCCCTCCTCTTACACACTCTGCACTTTTTTGGGGACCGTCCCTTCTTTCAGTATGGGGGACCACACCTGGAAAGTGTTGGCGAGGGATGATCCTGGCGCCTCCAGTTCCCGAGGTACTCCGGCCTGCTCTTTCCCGGTCAGAAAAGACCAGTGCCTTGAGGACTGCCTCATAGAACTGAAGGAATGTCCCTGTGTTGCCAGAGCTCCGGGACAGCATAAAAGAGTTGTACAAGGCAACCTGTACCAAGTAGACCGCAACTTTTTTGTACCATGCCCGGGTTTTGCGCATGGCATTATATGGCTTGAGGACTTGATCAGAGAGATCAACTCCTCCCATATACCGATTGTAGTCGATGATACAATCGGGCTTGAGGACCGTTTCAGCAGTACAGGGACAAGGGTGATGCCGTTACCGTGAATTGTGTAAACAGTACAAGGACATCCCTCTTGTCCTTATATCTGACCAGCAACAGGTTTTCACTGGTAAGGGCACGGGTCACATCCCTTGGGATAGGCACCTGGAGGGGGTGGGGTAGGGAGGTTGCGTTGATTTTTCCGCACGGTCACACAAGCAAACGTGGATCTGGCGGCGAGGGACTGGAACAAGGGGATACTAGTATAAAAGTTATCAACGTACAGGTGGTAACCTTTATCTAGCAGTGGGTGCATAAGGTCCCACACAAGTTTCCCGCTAACACCCAGAGTAGGGGGACATTCTGGGGGATGAATATGGGAATCTCGCCCCTCGTACACACGAAATTTGTAAGTGTACCCTGAGGTACTCTCACAAAGTTTGTACAGCTTCATGCCATACCTCGCCCGCTTAGAGGGAACATACTGGCAGAAAATGAGTCTCCCCTTGAAAGCAATGAGAGACTCATCAACCGCGACCTCCCTTCCAGGTACATAGGCCTGCACAAATTTGGCCCCAAAGTGTTTGATGACCGGCCTGATTTTGTACAGGCGGTCATAGGCAGGATCACCTTGGGAGGGGGAAATGCTGCATTATCTGAATAATGCAGGCATTTCCAGATAGCCTCAAACCGGGTACTTGTCATGGCCGTACTGTAAAGTGGGGTCTGGTAGAGGACGTCCCCACTCCAGTAATGCCTGAAACTAGGTTTCTTGACTAGGCCCATGTGCAGCACGAGGCCCAAAAATGTCCTCATCTCGGCTGCACTGACCGGAGTCCAGCCACTGGGCTTAGCCAAAAAGGAGCCCGGGTGTTGAGCAACAAACTGTTGGGCGTACAGGTTTGTTTGCTCCACCATTAGATTTACAAAGTGGTCACTGAAAAAAAGACTAAAGTAGTCGTATTCAGTGAAGCTCACTGTGGAAATCTAGATTCCTGGTTGGCCTACAAAATCAGGAATCACAGGCTCAAAAGGCTCTGGGATACACCAGACAAGTTCACCGGCAGGGGGCTCCGGTGAACTTATCTGGTGGGCCTGAAAACTAGTAAGAGCCCCAGAGCTGCTCGTACTAGGGTGGGCCACAGGGTCTCTAGCATGGCGGTCCCCTTGCTCCGCCTGGCGGCATCTCCGCTGCCTTGGGGCTCATCATCATCGCTAGATGTTGAGGAGGACGCGGATGACAAAAGGAAAGTGGGGTCATCCTCACTAGGACTCTCGGAGTCGGAGGCAAGCTGGGCGAGAACATCCGTCAGGCCATGGGGGAGTGTGTGTGTGTGTGTGCGTGCGTGATAAACTTTATTTGGTGTGCGTGTGTGTGGGGGCATGGGTGTTCGCGAACTTACCCTAAACCTAACAGACAAAAAAATTAATAAAAAATAAATAAAAAAAGGGCAAAAAATTTGAAAAAATTCTAAATCTCTGATCAACCGTTCGAAGTTGATCAGCGCTAGGGTGTGCGATACGCTAACAGTGGTCGGACGCTAAGAGTGCCGGCCACCGTCAGCGTACGCACAAAAAACAAACTGCTTGCGCCCCAAAAAAGTTGTGGGGGGGTTAGGGGGGGCAAGCTGCAGCACCCCTAGGGGGTCTAGGGTCACACAGCTGTGCTGTGGACCCCAGACACCCTATTTAGGGTGATGCAATCAGAAACAGTTTTTTTTCTTCCACTAACTTTCCTTTATATCCCTGCCTAACCTAACCTGTCCCTAACCTTTCCCTAAATACCTGATTGCACAGATGGGGGGTGCTGGGCACAGATGGGGTGATCCCTGGACAGATAGGGGTGCTGGCTGAGATCCGACGACGTGCAGCACTCCTCTCTCCTCGGCTCCCCGGACTGAAAAGGAGGAGGAGAGGAGTGCTGCTCTAATTTGAAATGCCCGCACCTGCAGCCGACCAATCAGAGCCGATCCTGAGAGGTGATGTCACCTCTCAGGATCTTAGGATGGTGATTGGTGGTGTATTATCACACCATCGATCACCATTCTGTTCCGGGTAATCGGGTCCCCAGACACCCGAATAACCCGGAAACGCAGCAAACCGCAGGTCTGAATTGACCTGCGGTTTGCTGCGATCGCCTACCCCGGGGGGGGGGGTCACAGGACCCCCCGGCGCTCAATTATTTGAGCAGGCACCAGGTTCCGATCACCGCCCACCGCGAGACGGTGATCGAAAATATACAGGGTGTCCTTAAGTACCGGGACATCAGGGCGTACCTGTACATCCTGTGTCCGGAAGAGGTTAAAAACCCAGAAAATTATGGCTGTATTTCAAGCTTAAATTGCACGCTGACTAATCCAGATGTTGGATATTGCCAAAAAAGTGTGTTTTTTAGTAACATAATATGAAAGCTGTATATAATGCTTGAATTTCACACGTGCAGATCTGTAAAATAGTGTATTTTGCCAAAAAAGGGTGTTTGTAAAAACCCAGAAAATTATGGCTGTATTTCTAGCTTAAATTGCACACTGACTAATCCCGCAAATGCACCAGATGTTGTATATTGCCAAAAAAGGGTGTTTTTTTTTAAAACCAGATTATTAGTGCAGTATTTCAAGCTTGGATTTTTTATGTAACAAAAGCTCAGATGCAGTGCTGGTGCACTAAGCTTGCATAAAATATTTTTTTCTGTCACTGGGCTCGAGGCAGGGTTAAAAGATACACAACTAACTGTATGTAGATCGCTGAGTCAGATTCGAGTTCTGATAACAGATTCTCTCCTATTCTCTCCCTGAAATCATCAGCAGCATCCTCTCCCTACACTAGTAACAGCAGAGTGACGTGCAGCGCTACGTGACTCCAGCTTATATAGAGGCTGGGTCACATGCTGCACTGGCCAATCACAGCCATGCCATTAGTAGGTGTTAGGAGTTATACATGTTAACATGTTTACTGCCACCTGTAGGCTATATAGATATGACAGTTTATAACCTTTGTTATTTTGTTTGTGTCTGAATAAAGTTTTGTTGAATTACCTCAGATCGCCTCAGGAAACATGGTGTCAGAAGTGGAGAGGGCTTTGGTGTTTTAGAAACCACTAAAGTCCTAATATCAGAACAAAAGATCAACAAGAATAGTTTCTCTGGTAATTTATTAATAAGATACACACAGTGTTACAGAAAATGGCTGCAAACAACTTCCCTGTGCCGTCTCCCATGGACTGTAAAGAGGACCTGGCAGTTAACTGGACATATTTCAAATCCCAGTGGGAAGATTATGAGGTGGCAACTGAACTTGATAAGAAAGACTCCAAGGTAAGGATAGCGACACTGCGCTCAGTGATGGGAGAGACTGTCTGCGTATTTATCAGCACCTCTCACTCTCTGATGCCGACAAGCAGGACATAGAGAAAACTCTGGATGCATTACAGAGCCATTTTATGCCTTCACGTAACATCATTTATGAGAGGTACATATTCAATACCACAAACCAAGGCCCATTGGAAACTATAGATCAGTATGTGACTAGACTGAGGCAGCTATAGCCGCTACATGTGAGTTTGGAGTATTACATGATGAACTTATCAGAGACAGAATAGTCCTGGGATCAAAAGACATTAATGCTAGAAAGAGAATGCTCAGAGTACCAGACCTGAACCTACAGAGAGCCATTGATATGTGTAGAAGCCATGAACCTACAGAAATGCAAATACAAGCAATGCAAGAAAGCAAAAGTGAAACTGAAGCTGTACATTATACTGCTAAAACATATAAAAAGCCCATGAAAGAAAGCAAAGTAAAAACAATCAGATGTAGTACTGTGGAAACAATCACCCCTGGGGCAGAGACCACTGTCCTGCATATGGAGAAACCTGTAGTAAATGCAAAAAGCAAAACCATTTTTCTAGAGTATGCAGGCAGAAAGCAAATGCCAGAATACATATGGCTGCACAGATCAAGAGCAGCAGCTCAGAAGAATGAGTATTCACTATTATTCATCAAATAGGAGCAGTAAGCAGTCCAGGATCACAGTGGTTTGTACCACTAGAACTCAGCATTGACAGAGAAGCAGGGGAAAGGTTACACTGTCAGTTAGACTGTGGGGCCACCTGCAACCTTATGACATACAAAGACTATTGCAAAATTGTTAAAGAAGGAAAGCCAATATTACAGAAGAGTAATGTCAAATTAAAATGGTACAATGATACCTATATGATACCTATGGGCCAATGTAATCTAAATTGTACATATAAAGATAAAACATATATACTGCAATTCCAAGTTGTCCAAGGTAAACACAAACCACTTCTCTCAGCAGAAACATGTCAGAAAATGGGCCTCCTTACACTGAATGTAGAACATAATGTATTATTACATGATGACCAGCAAACAATTACAACTTCACCCTTTTCTTATGAAATGATCACAACTGAATATAGAGACATTTTCAAAGGACTAGGGTGTCTACCTGGAGAGTATCACCTAGAAATAGATGAAGCAATACCTCCTGTTCAACACCAACCACGTAGAGTGCCGGCTCCACTTAAAGCAGACTTAAAGGCGAAAATAGAGAGATTAGAGACACTGGGAGTGATAAAAAAGGTCATAGAACCTACGACATGGATAAGTAGTATGGTTGCTGTTAAGAAACCAGGCAAGCTGCGAATATGCATTGATCCCAAAGACTTAAATAAAGCACTAAAACGCTCACATTATCCAATGCCCACTATAGAGGAAATCCTGCCAAGTTTAACAAATGCAAAAGTATTTTCTGTCTTAGATGCTAAGGATGGCTTCTGGCAAGTAAAACTGGACACTAAAAGCAGTTATCGCACTATCATGGACTGCCTTTGGGCGTTACCGATGGCTACGCATGCCTTTTGGGATTGCTACTGCACCAGAAGAATATCAACGTAGACAACATGAAGCAGTAGAAGACCTGCCCGGAGTGGAAGTTATTGCAGATGATATATTGGTGTATGGCTGTGGTGACACTACAGAGGAGGCCACAAAGGATCATGACAAGAATTTGATTGGACTCTTAGAGAGAGCACGAAAGCTGAACCTAAAATTCAATAAAAAGAAACTGAGATTGAGGCTATCTTCGGTACCATACATGGGGCATTTACTCACAGCAGAAGGCCTGCGTCCTGATCCAGAAAAAGTCAGAGCAATTTTAGAGGTACCAAAGCCTGACAATGTACAAGCAGTTCAGAGACTGCTAGGGTTTGTAAACTACCTTTCAAAATTCTTACCATATCTTTCGGATGTATGTGAACCACTACGCAGACTGACAGACAAAGACAGCTTGTGGGCCTGGCAATCCAGCCATGATGAAGCCCTCAAGCAAATAAAAGATATTGTTACTAAACATCCAATTTTGAGATACTACAATGTCAATGAAGAAGTAACAGTCCAATGTGATGCCAGTGAAAAAGGTCTTGGAGCAACACTTTTGCAAGGAGGTCAGCCAGTGACGTTTGCATCACGTACACTGTCTTCAACAGAACAAAGATATGCCCAGATTGAAAAGGAATGTCTTGCCATTGTATATGCATGCCAGAAGTTTAATCAGTACTTACATGGAAAAAATATTATTAACATTGAGACTGATCATAAGCCACTAGAGAGCATTTTTAAAAAACCTCTCCTAGTAGCACCAAAACGTCTACAGCGCATGATGCTACAGTTGCAAAAATACAACCTTAAAGAGGACCTTTCATCAGAATCAAGTATGTAAACTGAATATACATACATGGAGAGCGGCGCCCAGGGATCCCCCTGCACTTACTATTATCCCCGGGCGCCGCTCCGTTCTCCGGTTATAGGCTCCGGTAAAGTCATAGTTAGGCTCCACCCATTTGAGCCTGCCGGCGTCTTTCTCCTATGTTGTAGCGCTGGCCAATCGCAGCGCTCAGCTCATAGCATGGCTAAGAGCTGAGCGCTGCGATTGGCCAGTGCTACAGCATAGGAGAAGGAGACCGCGGCAGGCTCAAATGGGTGGAGCCTAACTATGACTTTACCGGAGCCTATAACCGGAGAACGGAGCTGCGCCCGGGGATAATAGTAAGTGCAGGGGGATCCCTGGGCGCCGCTCTCCATGTATGTATATTCAGTTTACATACTTGATTCTGATGAAAGGTCTTCTTTAATGTGGTTTATAAAAAAGGATCAGAAATGTATATTGCAGACTTCTTATCAAGAGCAGCATTACCTCACAAAACAATGGACAAGGACACCCCAGATTACGAGATTTTCTTGATGCAATCAGAGGATGCCTTTTCTAAGGAACTGGAAGAGATAAACTTTGCTGAATATCTAAGAGTGTCTGATTTGCGCCTACAACAAATTCAGAAGTTCACAGAACAAGATGAAGTCTTGCAAGCATTAAAAACTACTGTTCTTACAGGATGGCCAGACCAGAAAGAAAAAATACCGATTTGTATCAGGGACTACTGGGGCTTCAGAGATGAGATAAGCATACAAAATGGAATTCTGTATAAAGGACACAGAGTCATCATACCAAAAAACATGCGCCCAGAAATGATAGCGAGGACTCATTCTAGCCACTTAGGAATAGAAGCATGCCTTCGCAAGGCCAAGGATGTCATCTTTTGGCCACACATGGGCCCAGTGATTATAGAGGCAATAAAGAACTGTAATACTTGCAATGAGTATATGCGTAAACAAACAAAAGAACCTCTGATGACTCACAAATTGCCCACTCTACCCTGGAGCAAAGTAGGCATGGACTTATTTTCCTTAACAGGACAAGATTACTTAATAATTGTTGATTATTATTCAGATTTCTGGGAAATTGATTTAGTTTCTGATACCACCTCTAAAACAATTATAGATTGTTGCAAAGCACATTTTAGCAGACATGGAATCCCTGATTCTGTAATTACAGATAACGGACCACAGTTTGTCAGCTCAGAGTTTGCACGATTTTGTAGAGTGGGAATTTGAACATCTTACATCATCCCCATATCACAGTCAGTCCAACGGTAAAGCTGAAGCTACTGTAAAAATAGCAAAAACACTCATAAAGAAAGCTAAACGAGATGACAAGAATAAAGCGGTTCTTGACTGGAGAAATACCCCATCAGAAGGCACCAGCAGTAGTCCTGTACAACGGCTAATGTCAAGAAGGACCAGGACTTTACTTCTGACTGCTCAGAAACTGCTGTTTCCAAAGGTTATAAAAGGATTGGTCGAGAACCTAACTGAAAGACGCAAAAAAGCAAAGGCATATTATGATAAAGGAGCCAAGGAACTTCCCGAACTAAGCATTGGTCAGCCAGTGCGAATACAACCATCGCCGTCGTCAACAGATGAAATTTGGCGACAAGGTATTTGTTTGGAGAAAGTTGCTCCACGATCTTATAAAGTGGAAGCAAATGGACAGTTGTACAGAAGGAATAGGAAGTTTCTGAGGACTGCAGATGACAAATCTGACATTGAAATAAGTGAAGTGATTACACCAGGTACATCTCCAGATGAGACAACTCCCAAAGAAACAGGGATGGATGATCATATGCAACAATGTGAAGCTCCTGCCACACCAAGACGTACTAGAACTAGGGTTATTAGAACACCAACAAGATATAAGGATTTTGTATGCTAGATACATTATAAAAAAACCTTTTGTCACCTTTGGAATGTATTGTGGTATCCAATCATCTTATGTTATATATTACTTGATTTCACAAGAAAGGGAGGATGTTAGGAGTTATACATGTTAACATGTTGTCACGAGGGTATCAAGAGCCACGTCTGACTCCGTTATACCCGGGGTCAGGAAGTCGCAGCGGGTGGCTGCGCGCTCTATAGCTAAAGATCATGGTGTTTCTTAGTTATTGTTTTCTGTGTTTGCCTTGCTATCCTTTTTGTCTCTCTCAGGGATCCGTAGCTTCTCCTCCTCAGCTGTTTCGTGTCTGCCACTCCCTACCTCCTTATATTCTCCCCTCACACTTCTCTAGTTGCCAGTTATAGAGCTTCCTGCCTGGACATCTATACTGACCCACTGGAGTGGTTAATCCTGGTTGTTGTTCCTGTGTGCTACCCTCCGGATCCCTGTTGGGCTTATTGTTGTCTCCTGTTGTCACCCACCTGGGATTATATGTTGAGTCTGTGTTGTCTGTCCTTCCCTTGGTGTTTTCCCTTAGAGCTAGTGGTGCGGACTAGTGTTCCCATCGCCCTGTTCACTACCTAGGGCTCAGCTCAGGGAAAGCCAGGGCTTTAGGCACGTGATCGGCGTACGGGTGAGGAACCCGTCTAGGGACGTCAGGGCAGCCAGGTGCCAGCCGCCAGGTGAGTCAGGGGTCACCATCTTCCCTCTCACTTGGGCAGGGCCTTCCTTGTTCCCTCCCTCTGTGTCACGTATGTGATAGCCACGCCGACCGTGATATTATAACTGGCCATTACTTTTTGAGAAAAAAAATAAAATAAAAAATTATATAATTTTTTTTTTTTTTTTTTCTCTACTTAGAATCCAATATGGATCCTATTGATGCCTTGGCAGAACAGCTTCAAAGCCTGTCTTTGGAGGTGGCAGGATTGAAGGCGTCTGTTCTCCAACAACAGCAGCAAATGCAGCAGACCGCACCCCCAGCGGTTGCTATGGGTAACCAGGTTGTCACTGAACCCAAGGTTGCTCTTCCCGACAGATTTTCTGGGGGAAGGGACAAATTTGCAACGTTCCGTGAGGCCTGCAAATTATATTTTAAGTTGCGCCCTTACTCCTCAGGTCATGAAGAACAGCGGGTTGGGATTGTCATTTCCCTGCTTCAGGGGGATCCGCAATCCTGGGCGTTCTCGTTACCCCCTGGTTCTCAGGCTCTTCGGTCAGTGGAGGGATTTTTTGGGGCTTTGGGTCTCATATATGATGACCCTGACCGAGTCGCCCTGGCTGAGTCAAAGTTACGGAGACTCCTACAGGGAGATCGGTCAGCAGAGGAATATTGCTCAGAGTTCCGTAGGTGGGCTACGGATACTCAGTGGAACGACCCGGCTCTCAGGAGTCAGTTCTGCTCTGGGTTATCTGAAAGGGTTAAGGATGCACTGGCGCTGTATGAGACCCCCCTTTCCCTTGATGCTGTTATGTCCCTCTCTATCAGAATAGATAGACGTCTTAGGGAGAGATCGAAAATTCCGGAGCAATTGGTTACCTCTCCCAAGCAACAGTCAGTCTGTACTGACTTAGATGAGCCTATGCAGCTAGGCGGAACTTCTCGTCAGGTCCGTCCTCCCGAGGTTCGCCGTAGGGGGGGGGCTTGTTTTTTCTGTGGGGGGAGGGGTCATTTCATTAATGTCTGTCCCTCCTTTCTCAAAAACAAAAGACCGTCGGAAAACTACTAACCCCGGGCTGTGCGGAGGATGTCAGCCGGGGGGTATACGTTTCCTCCATACGAACATCTCAATTTGTGTTACCAGCGGTCATTGTTTTTGGTGTTAAGACGGAGTCTATTTCTGTTTTTCTAGACAGTGGAGCAGGGGTAAACTTGATTGATGCCCATTTTGCCCGCACTATGGGTTTGTCTCTCTGTACGCTGCAGAGACTTATTCCCGTATTCGCTATAGATTCTGCTCCTCTGTCTCAGAGAAACCTCACCCACATTGTTCGTAATTTACACCTTCGGGTAGGGGACCACCATAATGAGTGTCTTTCATGTTACGTTCTGGAGGGCCTTCCCTCTCCGGTGGTATTGGGTCTTCCCTGGTTGGTAGCGCACAATCCAGTGGTGGATTGGCAGGCCAGGGAGATATTGGAGTGGAGTGAGCATTGCAGAGAGAATTGCTTAAATAACAATTGCTTAATCGCCTCCATAGCTTCCCTACCTACATTTATTTCGGACTTTGAGGACGTTTTTTCTGAAAAGGGTTGTCAGAAACTACCACCTCATCGTCCTTATGATTGCCCGGTTAACCTGATTCCCGGGGCAAAATTACCCAAGTCCAGGTTGTATAATCTTTCGGGTCCCGAGAGACAAGCCATGAAAGATTATATCTCCGAGAGTCTGGCTAAGGGACACATCAGACCCTCTTCTTTACCCGTGGCTGCAGGGTTTTTCTTTGTTAAAAAGAAAGATGGGGGCCTGCGTCCTTGCTTAGATTTCCGTGAGTTAAACCAGATAACCATCCGTGACCCATACCCTCTTCCTCTCATTCCTGACCTTTTTAATCAGATTGCGGGTGCTAAGTGGTTCTCCAAACTTGATCTTAGGGGGGCCTACAATCTGATTCGTATCAGGGAAGGGGATGAGTGGAAGACAGCTTTTAACACCCCTGAGGGGCATTATGAAAATCTTGTTATGCCTTTCGGTCTGACCAATGCCCCTGCTGTCTTCCAACATTTCGTTAATGATATTTTTAGTCATCTCATCGGCAGGTTTGTAGTCATATACCTAGATGATATCTTAATTTATTCGGCTGATCTGAAAACACATGAGGTGCATGTCAGGCAAGTACTGCAGGTCCTACGGACGAATAAATTATATGCGAAAATTGAAAAATGTGTCTTCGCTGTTCAGGAATTACAGTTCCTGGGATATCTATTATCTGCTTCAGGTTTCCGCATGGATCCTGGGAAGGTCCAAGCAATTTTAGATTGGGATCTTCCTGAGAACCTTAAAGCCCTACAACGGTTTTTGGGTTTCGCTAATTTCTATAGAAAGTTCATTAAAAATTATTCAGTGATCGTTAAACCCCTTACCGACATGACTAGGAAGCGGACGGATTTTTCCAAATGGTCTGACGCCGCTAAAGATGCATTTTCCTCTCTAAAGGAGAGGTTTACCTCGGCACCTGTTCTAATTCAACCTGATGTCTCCCAGCCTTTTATTGTCGAGGTAGATGCGTCAGAGGTGGGAGTGGGAGCTGTATTGTCTCAGGGTCCGTCTCCTGGCAAATGGCGTCCTTGCGCTTTCTTTTCCAAAAAATTATCTTCTGCAGAGAAGAATTATGATATTGGAAATAGGGAACTGTTGGCGATTAAACTGGCGCTTGAAGAGTGGCGTCACTTCTTAGAGGGAGCAGTCCACCCCGTCACGGTGATTACGGATCACAAGAACCTTCTGTACCTAGAATCGGCTAAACGTCTCACCCCTAGACAAGCTAGGTGGTCGCTATTCTTTACCAGATTTAACTTTGTAATCACCTATCGTCCTGGGGCAAAAAATACCAAGGCAGACGCATTATCTCGTAGTTTCCCTGGAGGGGGTAATGTTTGTGATCCGGTACCTATTTTACAAAGAGGAGTGGTTGTCTCTGCTGTACACTCTGTTCTAGAGGGAAAGGTGTTAGAGGCTCAGGGGGACGCCCCGGCCTCTTGCCCCTCAGAGAAATTGTTTGTACCGTTAAACCTGCGTCTTGAATTATTAAAAGAACATCATAATTCGGCACTTGCTGGACACCCGGGTAGTAAAGCAACCTTGGAGCTTTTATCTCGTCGTTTTTGGTGGCCAAGGTTGCGTCAGGATGTAATGGATTTCGTGTCTACTTGTTCTACTTGTGCACGCGCGAAAGTCTCTCATACACGTCCAGCAGGGTCTTTATTGCCACTTTTCATTCCCAATAGGCCATGGACACATCTGTCTATGGATTTCATCACTGACTTACCGTTGTCGGCGGGTAAAACAGTTATCTTGGTAGTAGTAGACAGGTTTAGCAAAATGGTACACTTTATTGCGTTACCCGCACTTCCTAATGCTAAAACTCTTGCTCAGGTGTTTATCAGTGAAATCGTGAAGCTTCACGGGGTCCCTTCCGATGTGGTTTCGGATCGGGGAACCCAGTTTATTTCTAAGTTTTGGAAAGCTTTTTGTTCCCGTTTGGGGGTTCACTTGTCCTTTTCCTCAGCTTTCCATCCTCAGTCGAATGGACAGACTGAGCGTACCAACCAAAACCTAGAAACATATTTAAGGTGTTTTGTGTCTGAAAACCAAGAGTTGTGGTCATCATATTTACCGTTAGCTGAGTTTGCCATAAATAATCATTATCAGGAGTCCACCGGCAAGTCACCATTCCTTGGTGCATACGGTTTTCATCCCCAATTTTGTACTTTCAAAGAGGGGGGGTCTTCTGGGGTTCCCGAAGAGGAAAGGTTTTCTTCATCTCTTTCATCGGTATGGCAGAAGGTGCAAGTTAACTTGAAAAAGATGAGTGGTAAATATAAATGCATGGCCGATAAGAAACGGTCGCCAGGTCCGGACCTAGGAGTGAATGACTATGTGTGGTTGTCTACTAGGAATATTAAGTTGAAGGTTCCTTCTTGGAAACTGGGTCCTAGGTTCATTGGTCCCTATAAAATAGTAACCGTCATTAACCCTGTGGCTTTTCGCCTGGAGCTACCTCAGACTTTTAAGATCCATAACATCTTCCATAAATCGTTACTCAAGAAGTATGTTCCACCTCTAGAACCATCGCCGCTGCCACCTCCTCCTGTTATTGTGGATGGTAATCTGGAGTTTCAAATAGCCAGAATTGTTGATTCTCGTCGGGTCCGCCGCTCTCTTCAGTATCTTGTGCATTGGAGGGGTTACGGTCCCGAGGAAAGAATGTGGGTTCCAGCGTCAGAGGTAAACGCCAACAGGTTAATTCAGACTTTCCATGCCTCTCATCCGGAGAGACCTGGTCCTGAGTGTCCGGAGGCCCCTCGTGAAAGGGGGGGTACTGTCACGAGGGTATCAAGAGCCACGTCTGACTCCGTTATACCCGGGGTCAGGAAGTCGCAGCGGGTGGCTGCGCGCTCTATAGCTAAAGATCATGGTGTTTCTTAGTTATTGTTTTCTGTGTTTGCCTTGCTATCCTTTTTGTCTCTCTCAGGGATCCGTAGCTTCTCCTCCTCAGCTGTTTCGTGTCTGCCACTCCCTACCTCCTTATATTCTCCCCTCACACTTCTCTAGTTGCCAGTTATAGAGCTTCCTGCCTGGACATCTATACTGACCCACTGGAGTGGTTAATCCTGGTTGTTGTTCCTGTGTGCTACCCTCCGGATCCCTGTTGGGCTTATTGTTGTCTCCTGTTGTCACCCACCTGGGATTATATGTTGAGTCTGTGTTGTCTGTCCTTCCCTTGGTGTTTTCCCTTAGAGCTAGTGGTGCGGACTAGTGTTCCCATCGCCCTGTTCACTACCTAGGGCTCAGCTCAGGGAAAGCCAGGGCTTTAGGCACGTGATCGGCGTACGGGTGAGGAACCCGTCTAGGGACGTCAGGGCAGCCAGGTGCCAGCCGCCAGGTGAGTCAGGGGTCACCATCTTCCCTCTCACTTGGGCAGGGCCTTCCTTGTTCCCTCCCTCTGTGTCACGTATGTGATAGCCACGCCGACCGTGATACATGTTTACTGCCACCTGTAGGCTATATAGATATGACAGTTTATAACCTTTGTTATATTGTTTGTGTCTGAATAAAGTTTGTTGAATTACCTCAGATCGCCTCAGGAAACAGTAGGCATGGCTGTGATGGCTTCTAAGGTCAGACAGTTAAACGCTTGTTGATTGGCTGCTCTGCAGCCTTTCAAAAAGCGCAGAGGAATCGCCGAACGAACCCGAACTTTTACTGAAATGTTCGGGTTCGGGTCCAGGGTCCAAAAATCCTAAAGTTCGGTACGAACCCGAACTTTATAGTACGGGTTTGCTCAACCCTACTTATAATCTTTATTATTCATTATGGTTTTCTAATCTATATATATAAAGAAGGACGTATATATGTATGAATGTATGTATGTATGTTCCGCGATCACTCAAAAACGCAACCATTGATTTCAACGAAACTTGGTATACACATCCCTTGCTACCTGGAAAGAAATCTTGTGGGGGGTCACAGCTCTCTAGGACGTACCGTTCCTGAGATATTCCCTAAGAATTACCCACATTAGCCAATATAAGCCTGCAAGTCTTTCTCTTCATATCCCAACTGCCATACACACGGTCACATGTCCCTTATCAGCCAATAGAAGCTTGCAGTGCTGCTGTCTGAGATTGAGGTGTTCATAAGGACATCCCTCCATATTCCCAAAAAATGCATTACAGGGATCTCAAGTCTCCCGGACGTTCAGGGAGTCTCCCGCTATTAGATAGCGGCTCCCTGACGCCTGCATGTGAAACAATATATCCCCGGAAAGGTTTATCTCAGTCAGATAGCAGAGCAGAGAGACAGAGAGATAAGAGAAGTGACAGGACAGAGTTTAGATTACAGGTTGAATTAACCCTTTATAGTCAAATTGGCTTCTCAAGGAGATATATATGTTAAAGGCATCCCTTCTTCTGTCTCATTCAGTAGCTATATAACTATTGAGAGAGATGTATTTTTTTTTAAATACATTTACACATTTAACCCTCCATTTTAATTATATTTTTTACCCCAGTGTTAAATTCACCCTCCCCCCCTGGATGCTTTAATCATATACATAAATATGATATTTGGGGCAGGGTAATGAGCCCAGTCCTCCACACCATAGAGCAAAGTGTGCAGATAATGCATTTGTTTGGAAAATGTAATAAAAAGTTTGTGAAAGAAAAAAGAAAAGAAAACCTCCCTGAAATGAGAAGTGCACCTCCCTGAAATGAGTTTTTGCAGGTTGGGATGTCTGGCATTAGCCAATAGAAGCCTGGTCACATGACCCTTATCAGCCAATAGAAGCTTGCAGGGCCTTAGTCTCCACAGTTTTACACCAGGTTTTCATAACAAACCCAGCCATTTTTCTTCACTGTTGCAGGTCAGCTTTAAAGGGGCAGGGTGCTGTGGATAACACTGTTAAGGGAGCGGAGTGCTGTGGAGGTCACAGTTCAGAGGCAGGTAGGGTGTCGATTCAGGCCACCCTCAAAAGATGGACTTAAAAACCCTGCCTCTAGGTCCCACTAAGCCATGCCCCATCACACTCCGCAGCCGGCGGAGATTGAAAAAATGAAGGTAAAAATCAACTTCTGTCAGCTGCAGGGGTGGGAGGGAGGGTGACTTTCTCCCTGCAGCTCAGTACTGCTGTCTGAGAGTGAGCTGTTTAAAAGGACATCCCTGTGTCTGTCCAGACCCTGCGCCGGACGGAAGACAGGGAGTCTGAAAGCCGCACTGTCCGGCCTAAAACCGGACCTCTGGCCACCCTAGGGGCAGGCTGCTGTGGAGGTCACAGTAAAGGGGACGGTCCGCTATGGAGGTCAGTGTTAAGAGGCAGATTGCTGTTGAGGCCACTGTTAGGGTCCATTCACACGTCCGTAAGTGTTTTGCGGATCTACGGACCCGCAAAACACTGACATCGTCAATGTGCGTTCCGCATTTTGCAGGCCGCACATCGCCGGCACTTAATAGAAAATGCCTAATCTTGTCCGCAATTGCGGACAAGAATAGGACATGTTGTAATTTTTTTCAGGAAAGGAATTGCGGACCCAGAAGTGCGGATCCGCAATTCTGCATCCGGGCAGCACATCGTGCTGCCCAATAGAAATTAATGGGTCCACAATTCCGTTCCGCAAAATGTGGAACAGAATTACGGACGTGTGAATGGGGCCTTAAGGGAACGGGGTGTTGTGGAAGTCACTGTTAAGGAGATGGGGTACTGTGGAGGTCACTAATTAAAGGGCGGCCGCTGTGGAGGTCACTGTTAAAGGGGCGGGCGCTGTGGAGGTCTCTGTTAAGGGGACAGGGACCTGTGGAGGTCACAGTTAAGGGGATGGCTCACTATGGAGGTCAGTGTTAAAGAGGCGGGGTGCTGTAGAGGTCACTGTTAAGGGGGCGGGTGTTGTGGAGGTCACATTTTAAGGGAACAGAGCTAGAGTTCACTGTTAAGGGGGCCCCTGAGGAGGTCACTGTCAAGGGAGTGGGGTGCTGTGAAACTCACTGTTAAAGAGGGTGGGCTGCTATGAAGGTCAAAGTTAAAGGGCTTCTGTCACCCCACTAAACAGTTATTTTTTTTTTTTGGTTACTTATAATCCCTATACTGCGATTTATGCATACATACTGTAATTAATCATTTTGGTTCAGCAGATTCTGTTAAAAACGTACTTTTAAAATATGCAAATTACCTAGCTACCAGCAAGTAGGGCGGCTACTTGCTGGTAGCAGCCGCATCCTCCTATCCTAAAGACGCCCCCTCGGCATGTTGATTGACAGGGCCAGCGGACAAGATCTTTCTCTGCTGGCCATGTTTGCATTCAAAATCTGGCGCCTGCGTCGTGCCTGTCTTCAGTCGGCGCAGGCGCACTGAGAGGCGGACGCTCGCTCGGCCGCTCCTTCCTCAATGCGCCTGCGCCGGGTGTAGATGTGACGTCATCGGCGCAGGCGCATTGAGGATGGAGCAGCCGAAGGAGCGTCCGCCTCTCAGTGCGCCTGCGCCGACTGAATACCGTTACGGCGCAGGCGCGAGATCTTGATAGCAGACAGGACCAGCCAGAGGATGATCCCGTCCGCTGGCCCTGTCAATCAACATGCGGAGGGGGCGTCTTTAGGATAGGAGGATGCGGCTGCTACCAGCAAGTAGCCGCCCTACTTGCTGGTAGCAAGGTAATTTGCATATTTTAAAAGTACGTTTTTAACAGAATCTGCTGAACCAAAATGATTAATTACAGTATGTATGCATAAATCGCAGTATAGGGATTATAAGTAACCAAAAAAAAAAAAACTGTTTAGTGGGGTGACAGAAGCCCTTTAAGGGGATGGGCTGCTGTGGAGATCAGTGTTAAATGTTAAATGGACTGAGATCGTGGAGTTCACTGTTATAGGGGCAGGTTGCTGTAGCGGTCACTGTTATGGGGAATACTGTCAATATCTTTTAATGACACACACAAACATTAAATGAAATAGATGAAATATACCCGTGTAAAGCCAGATCCTTCTGCTAGTCTATATACAGTTGCAAGAAAAAGTATGTGAACCTTTTGGAATGATATAGATTTCTGCACAAATTGGTCATAAAATGTGATCTGATCTTCATCTAAGTCACAACAATAGACAATCACAGTCTGCTTAAACTAATAACACACAAAGAATTAAATGTTACCATGTTTTTATGGAACACACCATGTAAACATTCACAGTGCAGGTGGAAAAAGTATGTGAACCCCTAGACTAATGACATCTCCAAGAGCTAATTGGAGTGAGGTGTCAGCCAACTGGAGTCCAATCAATGAGATGAGATTGGAGGTGGTGGTTACAGCTGCCCTGCCCTATAAAAGACACACACGCACACATACCAGTTCTGGGTTTGCTTTTCACAAGAAGCATTGCCTGATGTGAATGATGCAAAAGACAAAAGAGCTCTCAGAAGACCTATGATTAAGAATTGTTGACTTGCATAAAACTGGAAAGGGTTATAAAAGTATCTCCAAAAGCCTTGCTGTTCATCAGTCCACGGTAAGACAAATTGTCTATAAATGGAGAAAGTTCAGCACTGCTGCTACTCTACCTAGGAGTGGCCGTCCTGTAAAGATGACTGCAAGAGCACAGCACAGACTGCTCAATGAGGTGAAAAAGAATCCTAGAGTGTCAGCTAAAGACTTACAAAAGTCTCTGGCATTTGCTAACATCCCTGTTAGCGAATCTATGATACGTAAAACACTAAACACATAGGGCACACTTACACCGCTACATGTGTTGTGCCACATTTTTATAATGATAGTCTATGGTGTTGCATTGCGACATGTGACATGCTGTGACTACAACGCGACAGTCGGAGAAAAATCCATTTTGGATGGATTTTTGCAACTGTCGTGTCACAGTCGCAGCATGTCACATGTCGCAGTGCAACACCATAGCCTATCATTATAAAAATTGTTGAGACAAAATGTTGTGCGACACATGTCGTCGTGTAGCCCTAGCATTAAAGGGGCAGGGCGCTGTGGAGGTCACTGTTAAAGGGGCGGCACTGTGGAGGTCACTGTTAAAGAGGCGTTCACTGTGGATGTTACTGTGGAGGGGGCAGGCTGCTGTGGAGGTCACTGTTAAAAGAGCGGACACTGTTGACATCACTGTTAAGGGGGCAGAGGCCACTATTAAAGGGGCAACTGCTGTGGAGGTCACTGTTAAGGCAGCAGGGTACTGTGGAGATCACTGTTAAGGGGGCACACCCCTGAGGAGGTCACTGTCAAGGGAGTGGGGTGCTGTGAGACACACTGTTAAAGTGGCGGGCTGCTGTAAAGGTCAAAGTTAAGGGGATGGGCTGCTCTGAAAGGTCCCATTTTAAAGTGGCAGGGCAATGTGTGTGGGGGGGGGAGAGTGGTGCTAAAGGGGTGGGGGACTGTGGATTTCACTGTTAAAGGGGCGGGATGCTGTAGAGGTCACTGTTATGGGGGATACTGTCAATATCTTTTAACGACACACACAAACATTAAATGAAATTGATGAAATATATCCGTGCGAAGCCTGTCCTTCTGCTAGTGTGTCATAAAAAGTAGGCACTATCAGAGTCTGGCGGCCTTGATGACTACAGCAAATAAATTAGTCTTTGCATGCTCACTGGGGGAGAGGATGTCATACGGCTTCTGTGATACACCAGAATTGATGCAAGTCTCTCTATTTGCTCTGCAGTAGAATGCATTCAATTTATTACAAGTGATAAGCCATAGTAAAGCACCACAATGCAGCATAACCATTCATCAAAGTTAAAAGGATTTTCTGAGACTTATACAGTCAGGTTCATAAATATTGAGAAAATTTTTTAACAGGTTATGGGTAGCTAATTTCATTTGATTTAAAACTTAACATTTAATTAATGTCAATCATAAAAAGATAGGCCCTAAAGTATAAACACTCAAAAAGGAAATATCAGTAACCACTGGTTACACTAGTCTCCTGAAAAAATGGACGGAGACGGGAAGGATCCATACACAGGGATAGCATATAAAGCAGATCAGGTGAAGGGTACATATGATCAGGTGAAGGTTATATGCTATCCCTGTGTATGGATCCTTCCCGTCTCCGTCCATTTTTTCAGGAGACTAGTGTAACCAGTGGTTACTGATATTTCCTTTTTGAGTGTTTATACTTTAGGGCCTATCTTTTTATGATTGACATTAATTAAATGTTAAGTTTTAAATCAAATGAAATGAGCTACCCATAACCTGTTAAAAAATTTTCTCTAGACAAAAGGGTTTAGCGCACTATTCAGTTACTGCAGCCTTACCCACTAAAAAACGGTTCTGTAAACTACATTTACTTATATCTGGAGTATGGCTGGATTCCTCTCCACTGGCGTTGACAAAACACAGCTGCTTTCTGATGCCAATGAGGTCTTCTCAGAGAAGACTTTGACACAGAGCAAATACGCACCCTCATTTAAGGCCGCTTTCAAGGACCTTACGAAGGTTTATAAGGAACAAATATCCTCGTGGTGGAGATCCAATCAATAGAGAACTATTTGAAAAATAAGATCGTACCCAGAGGATTGAGAATTACCCTAACCCCGGCAATTAGGTGTAGGTCCACCTCTCTGATGAGTAAGTGGGAGGACGAGGCTACAAAAAGCTCTCTCAGATTTATGCACCTTTTGCTGGAAGAAGAAAAGGTTAACCTGGTTAAGTTGGATGGGAAGTTAAAAGATCAAATTGAACTTACCCAAAAATTTGGGGGAGAGACTGAGTTTGCTAACAAAGAACTTCAATTGAAGAATACTGTTGACAAATTTCAGTTTCACCTCAAAGAGCGGAAACACCGCCAATTTAACAGGGACCTTCAAGATTTTAGGGATAACCGGGTGTATTCCATGTTAGAATATATCACAATATAATATATCACAAACGAAGCGCCCTGAGGCAGACATCACATCTAGTGATACTGAAGCCTCTGAAAACGAACGGAAAGGGAAATCAGACATTTAGAGGAAGAGGCAGGGGTTATAAGAAAGCACAAAACTTTAGAGGTAGAGGGGAGAGGAATAATCAGAGAGGCAGGCAAGATCAAGGTGGGTCAGATTTTTTAGACACCCCATACCCTCTGCGCAATCGAGGGTCTCAAAAATCACCACCCAAGACCAACAGGCCGTTAGGCAACACAACCAAATAATTAACCTCTCTGACCAGTTACTCCAAGGCTCAGAAATGAACATACTTTGTAAAGGCCTTTCGTTTGTTCCTACCCCTAATTTCAACCTCTTCAATTGGGTTAGAGATATCCATCTCTTTGCTCGTAAACTTAGATGGCGGAAACACTTTGCGCTCGTGGCAAAACGAGAGAGCAAGGAGATGGGTATCTCACCTGATATTTTGCAAGATGTCCGCCTCCTGTTCAGTTTGAGCGACAGTACCCCCCACGAGGGTAAAGGTCCCTTCACTGGGCTCAAAAACAAGAGCATTAAAATGCCTCCTCTAGGGGACCCCACATGTATAGATGTGTTCGTCAACCAAGTCTGTCGAGATCTATCCAATCTTACCTCTTTGCAGGGGGGCTTTAATTGTAGCGTTAGTGAATACAAAGCATTATTAGATCTTGAGAAGAAGAAGAACCTTACCATCAAACCCTCAGACAAGGGGGGCAATATTGTCCTGATGGACACTAATGACTACAGAAAAATGTGTAAGACCCTACTTGATGACAAGGAGACATACGAGAGACTTGGTTGTGATCCTACAGCCGCCTATCAGAAAGACCTAATTGATATTTTGCGACAGGCAAAGACTGAGAATTTGATATCTGGGGATGAACTTGATTTTCTTTATAAGAAATACCCCACGATAGCAACATTTTACAGCTTGCCTAAAGTGCACAAGGGGGGTACCCCGGTTAAAGGGCGCCCAATTGTGTCGGGTGTCAATAGCCTGACCCAAAATCTAGGGATCTACCTGGACTATATCCTGGCGCCTTTTGTGAAAGCACTGCCCTCATACCTAAGGGATACAAGTGACCTTCTTGGTCGTTTAGAGGGAATTAGTTTAGAGGCGGATACATCATTAGCCTCAATTGACGTTGAGGCCCTCTATTCCTCAATACCCCATGAATTGGGTATGAGGGCAGTGCAATCATTTCTCCTCACCAGGGGACAACAGTTTTATCCACACAATGGCTTTGTCTTGCGACTGTTAAATTTTGTTCTCACAAGGAATTATTTCCTATTTGACGGGGTCCTCTACCACCAGCTCAGGGGCACCGCGATGGGGAGCTCATGTGCCCCGTCGTATGCTAACTTGTTCCTGGGCTGGTGGGAGAGGACATTGGTCTTCGGTGACATTCCCAATATACACACCCCATGCGTCGTTACCTGGGCAAGATTTATCGACGACGTTTTTGTTGTCTGGAAGGGGGGAGAGCAAGAGTTCTGTGATTTCGTTAATAACCTGAATGTAAATGACATCAATATGAAATTTACTTCAGTTTTTGAAAAGGACACCTTGCCCTTTCTTGACATATTGATTTCAAGAGATAAGGAAGGCGCGTTACAAACAAGTACTTTCAGGAAACTAACCTCTACTAACTCACTCCTACATTGGAGTAGCCACCATCCCTTTCCCTGAAGAAGGGAATACCGGTGGGACAGTACCTGCGTATCAGGAGGAACTGTTCCACCTGGGAATCTTTTAAAGAACAGGCAAATGACCTGAGAAGTCGTTTTCGGGAGAGGGGCTACCCTGATAGAGTCCTTAAAATGGCCTTTAAGAGAGCGTGTGAAAGTAAACGAGAGGATCTCCTCCACCCGAAACCGAAAAAAACTGGGGACGGATACATACGCCTTATAGGCACGTTTGATGATGCCTCAAACGAGGTCAAGGAGATTTTGAGGAACCACTGGGAGGTCCTCTTAATCGATCCGGACATCAAAAAGGTGCTTCCCGAGAGGTTACAGGTCACATATCGTAGAGGCCTTAGCCTCAAGGACCGCCTAGTGCACAGCCACTACAGTGAGGCACGTGATCTTAAAGGGACATGGCTTCAGCGCCCGATCGGTTGCTTTCACTGTAGTGGCTGTGTGGCTTGTCGATATATCACACAGGGACGGTCATTCCGTGCTAACGTCACTGGTAAAACCTACCAAATTAAAAATTTCATCAATTGCCGCACTCAAGGAGTAATCTACAGGGCGAACTGTAGATGCGGCCTCGAATACATAGGGAAAACCACCCGTGAACTGCGACGACGGGTGGGTGAACACCTTGGTGACGTGAGGAATGACAGAGACACGTCCCTGGCAAAACATGTCAACACGATGCATGGAGGTGATGCGTCATCTTTGAAATTTATGGGAATTGAGACCATTGCAAGACAACCTAGGGGGGGAGATTGGGATCGGAGGATTTTGCAGAGAGAGACATGGTGGATCTTCCATCTCAAAACAGTGGTGCCTATGGGTCTGAACGAACAGCTGTCGTTCAGTTGCTATATAGATCCCTAGTGTCTCTCTCTGACAACTGGGATATACTATCCGACCACATCTCCTACCCTCTGTGCCCACACAGCACTATTAACATGTATGCTTTGTGGGATATGATAAGCTTTCTTTATTTCGAACTTGGTTTGTTTACCCATGGAGGATGAGCCCCTTTCTTTTAAAAGGGTGCGATAACTATTGCTGACAACGCTAGTAATTTTGAGGAACCACCTCAGAAACTCCAAGACTCCACTATAGGAACTGTAGATTAGTCATATAGGTGGAATTTACACTATATTTAGGTGGTAGCAAAGGTTGGACAAACTTGCCCTTTGACCCGATCTTTGCTCCATAACATACCCGCCTCACACATGCGCAAGATGGAGTGCTCGCCGTAGGATCAGCTATTAGTCAGACGGCCGGTTGCTTGGTTACCTGCATTGTTTGGTTTCCGGCGACAGTACACTCCTCTTTACACCGCATCATAGGAAGAGGTGCGATCATGTGAGCTGAAGCCGAACAGCTGAGACATCACATGACGACGGCACCGCATGACGCTGAGGGGGCGTATAGCAGGGGCGGAGCTACCTGGCCTTTTTAAACAACCCGTGAACGCGGCTTCATTGCCACTGCTACACGCGGGACGCCAAGGAGCACCTTCCACCTAGCGATATCTGGGAACAGTTGCCATTTAGAACTGGACAGATAAGTGTACCACGCTGACATACTTACTTACCACAGTGATTCAGTACTGTTATGCATTTAGCAGTGCACAGATCATCAACCCATGCTGGGGGTTTATTACTAGCATGGATCTGCTACATTGCAAACTAAATTGACACTTTTACTCATGGTGTTGTATATGTAACCTTATAGGTGGTGTTTTTACTACACTTGGATTTGAGTCACAGCAGTTTATGTATCCTCACAACTGCTGTGATTGAGTGACACAGGATTGCTTTTGACTCATCATCCGGATTGCGACATATAACCGGATGATGGCTGGTATGTAGTCGGGGTCTACATAGGACTCAGGACTATTAACTAGATACCATCCTGTATCACGTGTTTTGGTTGGAAGAGGCATCCTCATACTAGGGAGCCTCTTATATTTAATTTTGTCCCCTGATGAATCAGACATCACTGAGGAAACGCGTCGGGACACTGTACTTTTCTGATTAATACATCTGTACGTGTATGATTTAGACCAGGATTTGGGACCCCTTACAGTGGGACTACCGAAAAACTGTGTTTCTAATCTCCACGTCCCTTTTTTGCCAACTTTAGTGCCCACACCCGGTAGAGAATTTACTTATCACAGGACCATATATTCTGTCTATCGGGCCAAGCTGGGCAGTCCATCTTTAGGGAGGGTGAATGCAGGGTTATATACACTAGTCAGTGGTGTGATCTAGATAGAATAGGGACATCCAGGGTATAGTCCCAGCAGTGTGTCCCTCTGTCTTGGTACCCCTGTACCCTTCACCTGATCTGCTTTATATGCTATCCCTGTGTATGGATCCTTCCCGTCTCCGTCCATTTTTTCAGGAGACTAGTGTAACCATTGGTTACTGATATTTCCTTTTTGAGTGTTTATACTTTAGGGCCTATCTTTTTATGATTGACATTAATTAAATGTTAAGTTTTAAATCAAATGAAATTAGCTACCCATAACCTGTTAAAAAAAATTCTCTAGACAAAAGGGTTTAGCGCACTATTCAGTTACTGCAGCCTTACCCACTAAAAAACGGTTCTGTAAACTTCATAAATATTGAGACATCAACACAATTCTATGATTTTTGGCTCTATTCACCACCACAATGGATTTGAAATGAAACAAACTAGATGTCCTTTAACTGCAGACTGTCAGCTTTAATTTGAGGGTATTTACATGCAAATCAGGTGAACGGTGTAGGAATTACAACAGTTTGCATACGTGCCTCCACTTGTTAAGGGACCAAAAGTAATGGGACGATTGTCTTCTCAGCTGTTCCATGGCCAGGTGTGTGTTATTCCCTCATTATCCCAATTACAATGAGCAGATAAAAGGTCCAAAGTTAATTTCAAGTGTACCATTTGCATTTGGAATCTGTTGCTTTCAACTCTCAAGATGAGATCCAAAGAGCTGTCACTATCAGTGAAGCAAGCGATCATTAGGCTGAAAAAACAAAACAAACCCATCAGAGATAGCAAAAACATTAGGCGTGGCCAAAACAACTGTTTGGAACATTCTTAAAAAGAAGAAACGCATCGGTGGGCTCAGCAAGACCAAAAGACCGGGAAGACCATGGAAAACAACTGTGGTGGATGACCGAAGAATTCTTTCCCTGGTGAAGAAAACACCCTTAACAACAGTTGTCCAGATCAAGAACACTCTACAGGAGGTAGGTGTATGTGTGTCAAAGTCAACAATCAAGAGAAGACTTCACCAGAGTGAATACAGAGGGTTTACTACAAGATGTAAACCATTGGTGAGCCTCAAAAACAGGAAGGCCAGATTAGAGTTTGCCAAACGACATCTAAAAAAAAAAAATACAAGGAAAAGAGTATCTGTGGATCACTCCAACTGGACAATGTGGAACAGGTGCTCTTGGTCTGAGTGGCCCACCCAGCCACTGAAGGCAATGAAAAACTATGTAAAGATAGACCAGGCACTCTATATATGTAACCAACAGACGAGATATTTATTATAAAATCAGTTATCTAAAATTGCATAAAATAACAGCATACAGTATCAGCATAAAAAAGTAGCACTAAAATATCAATAGTAGCAATCAAACATATATAGTGTCAAAATAGCAGCAGTAAGTAACAAATAGCAGCATTTAGCAGCAATAAATGTATCAAAAGGTAATGGTGTTTATAAGTCCGTCCACATAAACCATAGATACAGATCGTATATTCCTCTTTGACTGCAGCAGAGGATATGGCGCTAATTAGAGGCCAGATATAAAAAATATCAACGTCTTTTCTCAGAGTAAATTTCCCACATTCCGGGTCAAAGTATCTTATGTCTTTTACAGTTCCACTCCTGGCTAATTTTATTTGCGCATATATAGATCGCCAGTCTTTGCAATATCACGGAGAGAGAAAGAGGTACAATGCGGTAAGCAAGGTGGCGTCCCACCTAGTTGTATTTACTCATTCAGTGTTACCTTACTCTTATTCCTCTCCCGTTTCTGAGTGCCGACTCGGCGTGGATGTCAGCTGACTCTGTGTCCAGTATCGTCAGCAGGTTCTGCGCTCGGTGAAGTTAAATATCACCAGGGTTTTTCGTTCCAGGAGCTTGAATCAGATTCAAAGGGGACTCTCTGCCAGCATGCCGGTGCAAGGTGTCAACCATACGCGTTTCGGGGACGTGGCCCCTTCCTCAGTGGTAACCTTGCTCTATTCCCCCTCTTCCTTTTATGCTCCAAATTAGGGTAAGGATCAAAAGCTGTGCCGGAATCGTGTTAGCTTTCAGATGGATATAAAACCCGGATTTTCATGGTATAACTCCCACCTATTTCTTATGCGGCTTTTTATTATCGGGTTGCGTTTTTTTGGTGGGTTTCGTGGCTGCTTACATAGAACGTCAAACACATTTATTCTTATATACACATATGTTTATTTAACTCTAATATGTGCTAGAATAATCATAAATGCAGCCATACATATAATCCAAACTTCTTTAAAACATATGTTAAAACTATACATAAAACAACCATTTCGACTAGAAGATTAGAAGAGTTATGCCACAATCATATTTCCTCTGCAAATGTATGAAAAAGTAGCATTTTTAAAAGGTTGCGATTGCCATGCGTTTCTCATGCTGCTTTTTGACCAAGTTGCGTTTTTTATGTCAAAACTGCTTAAATTCAATGTACAATATTATAGATAAAAAATAAGTACACATTAAGTTTTAAAAATATATAAATTTCATAAGATAATAAAAACATTATTTTCAATATAAGTGGTAGACGTCCTCTATACAGAATCTATACAAGAAGCTAAAACACCCATTCATAGGAACCCAAATAGTTCAGCGTTTAACCCATTGGGTGCCAATGAACCAAAGTCAAATATCAGTTTTGATTCCAATCTAGACATCTTTTTGACCAGATCTCCACCCCTCCAGTCTGGTTCTACCTTGGCTAGTGCTGTATAAATCAAGCCAGTGGGATCTTTATTATGGCACATTTTAAAGTGTCTAGATACGGTGTGGTTCTCATATCCTCGACGTATGTTGGCCACATGTTCTGATGTTTTTTTTAAAGTCTCTTGGTGCGGCCAACATATTGTTTATTACAGGGGCATGTTAGTAAATAAATAACGCCTTTACTATTGCAAGTAAGAAAAGTTTTTATCTCATGTGAGTAGCCATTATTGTTAGAAATGGCCCTCACTGTCTTTTTAGGAAAATTTGTTATCTTGCAATTAGGGCAGGAATTGCATCTAAAAAAACCTTTGAAGCAAAGCCAATGTTTGCTTTCCAGTTGGTTGGATTTTTTAACCGTAGGGGCTATCTTTATACCCAGATTCTCAGCACGTGTGTATACTATTTTAGGTTTAGATGGTAACACAGGTCCTATAATCTTGTCTTTTAACAAGAAGGGCCAATGTTTAATAATACTGGCTTCCACCTTCCTATATTGGGTATTAAAAGGTAATATTATTTGGAATCCCTCATGTGACATCGTACTGGTATGGGGTTCTATCTCTTTTTCCACTAAAAAATCCTTACGGTCTAGATTTTTAACTCTGTTAAGTGCTTCTTCGATGCATTGGTTTGGGTAATTTTTATCCATAAACTGCTTTTTCAGTGTCTCAGCCTCTTCTATAAATGTATCTTCCACTGTACAATTCCTTTTAAGGCGTCGGAATTGACTAGTTGGAACATTCAGCAGCCACCTAGGGAGGTGGAGGCTAGAATGTAATATAAAATTATTTTTTGCTGTTGGTTTATGATATGTGCTGCAAATCAACTTATCCTTATTGATGTCAATATTCAAATCTAAAAATTCAATATGGGTCTTACTAATATTTGATGTAAAATGGAGGTTCACATTGTTAAAATTAATCTCAGATATAAAAGTATTTAGTGCTAAATCTGATCCCCTCCAAATAAAAACAACATCGTCTATATACCGCTTCCAGAGCACCAGATCCGCCCCCAATATGGGTGAGATATTCTCCTCTTCCCAGTCTGACATAAATAAATTTGCATAACTGGGGGCGAATCTGGTGCCCATCGCGGTACCAGACTTCTGTAAATAAAATTCCATATCGAACATAAAATAATTATGTTTGATGATGAATTTTGCTGCCTCTGATATATATTCTATCTGTGTGGGTTTAAATCTGCAGCTTTTAGTTTAGTTGTGATGCCAACGCTTTCAATCCTTGTTCATGTTTAATAGATGTATACAAGGACTGGACATCTAGCGTACCAAGTATCCAACTCTGATCTACGGTGAGTTTTTCTAAAATTTTTATTATTTGTGTGGTGTCTTTTAGATAGAATTGTGTATTTTTTACTATTGGTTGCAGCTGACGGTCAACGTATTGCGAGAGATTGGTCGTCAGGGAATTAATCCCCGAAATTAAATGGTAAATAATAAAAAACTGGAAGTCTACATTGTGTATTTAGTATAAAATTCACCTCACTCTCCAATAAAATATTTGTCCGTATAGAATAAATCTCCATATCTGTTAGTTGTCTGTAACATTCGTTTTTGTAATCCTCCGTATTTAATATTACTATTCCTCCGCCTTTATCCACGGGTCGGATTGTAATTGCTTCATTCTTCTGGAATAATTTAATCGCTGCTATTTCTTGGTTTGAAAGGTTTAATCTATTTTTATTTTTATTTCCGTCACTCATGGATCTAATATCCCGTTCTACGTTTTTCCTGAAAGCATCTATTTCCGAACTAATTTCATTTCTAGGATATTTGGTTGATTTAGCCCTCAGTTCGGTATGGATATAATTTGATGTCATCTGGGAACTTGGGTCAATAGTATTTTTTTTAAAATCTTTTTGGAGGCAGATTTTCCTCACAAATTTTTCAACTCCCACATACGTATCAAATTTGCTTAAACATGAACTTGGGTCCCCTTTGAAACTGATTCAAGCTCCTGGAACGAAAAACCCTGGCGATATTTAACTTCACCGAGCGCAGAACCTGCTGACGATACTGGACACAGAGTCAGCTGACATCCACGCCGAGTCGGCATTCAGAAACGGGAGAGGAATAAGAGTAAGGTAACACTGAATGAGTAAATACAACTAGGTGGGACGCCACCTTGCTTACCGCATTGTACCTCTTTCTCTCTCCGTGATATTGCAAAGACTGGCGATCTATATATGCGCAAATAAAATTAGCCAGGAGTGGAACTGTAAAAGACATAAGATACTTTGACCCGGAATGTGGGAAATTTACTCTGAGAAAAGACGTTGATATTTTTTATATCTGGCCTCTAATTAGCGCCATATCCTCTGCTGCAGTCAAAGAGGAATATACGATCTGTATCTATGGTTTATGTGGACGGACTTATAAACACCATTGCCTTTTGAGACATCTAAAAAAGCCTTCACAGTTCTGGAACAACATCCTATGGACAGATGAGACCAAGATCAACTTGTTCCAGAGTGTTGGGAAGAGAAGAGTATGGAGAAGGAAAGGAACTGCTCATGATCCTAAGCATACCACCTCATCAGTGTAGCATGGTGGTGGTAGTGTCATGATGTGGGCATGTATGGCTGTCAATGGAACTGGTTCTCTTGTATTTATTCATGATGTGACTATTGTCAAAAGCAGCAGGATGAATATCTGCTCATATTCAGCCAAATGATTCAGAACTCATTGGACGGCGCTTCACAGTGCAGATGGACAATGACCCAAAGCATACTGCAAAAGCAACCAAAGAGTTTTTTAAGGGAAAGAAGTGGAATGTTATGCAATGGCCAAGTCAATCACCTGACCTGAATCCGATTGAGCATGCATTTCACTTGCTGAAGACAAAACTGAAGGGAAAATGCCCCAAGAACAAGCAGGAACTGAAGACAGCTGCAGTAGAGGCCTGGCAGAGCATCACCAGGGATGAAACCCAGCGTCTGGTGATGTCTATGCGTTCCAGACTTCAGGCTGTAGTTGACTGCAAATGATTTGCAACCAAGTATTAAAAAGTGAAAATTTGATTTATGATTAGTATTCTGTCCCATTACTTTTGGTCCCTTAACAAGTGGGAGACACATATGCAAACTGTTGTAATTCCTACACCATTCACCTGATTTGGATATAAATACCCTCAAATTAAAGCTGACAGTCTGCAGTTAAAACACATCTAGTTTGTTTCATTTCAAATCCATTGTGGTGGTGTATGGAGCCAAAAATCTTAGAATTGTGTTGATGTCCCAATATTTATGGACCTGACTGTATACTGATAACCTGTTCTCTGTATAGGTCATCAGTATCTGATTGGTGGAAGTCCGACACCCAGGACCCCTTTCGATCAGCTGTTTTAGAAGGTGCCAGACTGTCACGAGGGTGTCAAGAACCACACCTGACTCCGTTATACCCGGGGTCAGGAAGTCGCAGCGGTTGGCTGCGCGCTCTATGTAAGATAGGGCTGTTTCCTTATGGTAGCTTTCTGGGTTTGCTTTGCAACCCTTTTTGGCTCACTCAGGGATCCGTAGCTCCTTCTCCTCAGCTGTTCCTTGTCCAGCACTCCCAACCTCCTTATATTCCCCTCTCACACTTCTCTAGTTGCCAGATATAGAGCTTCCTGCCTGGACATCTATTCTGACCCTCTGGAGCTGTGTTGCTGCGTTCTCTGGTTGTTGGTCCAGAACGCTACCCTCCGGATCCCTGTTGGACCTTTGTGGTCTGCTGTGGTCGCCCACCTGGGTGTATGTGTTTGTCTGTATTGTCTGTCCTCTCCCTGGTGTTTCCCTCTTAGTGTCAGTGGTGCGGACTAGCGATCCCACTGGCCCGTTCACTATCTAGGGCTCATTTTAGGGAAATCACTGGTGTTTATTAGTACATATAGAGTTGTAACCATTACTGGCCACACAGACATTAAGAACACTTAAAATGTCACTCAAACTGCAGACGTGTGGTAATTACAGTACATATAAGTAAAGTGCAAGTGCCTACATAAATATGCAACAAAAGGATACAATCAGTGCCTATCAGAGAGTATTGTCCAGTCTACAATATATAATCAAGAGGTCAACTGTAGACCCTAGACTGTATGGACATCAACTCACACTATGCTATATTCAAATATGGTACAATCAACAAAGAATAAGGCATACTGACCAACGTATCTACCACAACACCTACAGTCCGTGTCCCGACGCGCGTTTCGCCGCCAGCTTTTTCAAGGGCTAATTTTTACCCCTTGAAAAAGCTGACGGCGAAACGCGCGTCGGGGCACGGACTGTAGGTGTTGTGGTAGATACGTTGGTCAGTATGCCTTATTCTTTGTTGATTGTACCATATTTGAATATAGCATAGTGTGAGTTGATGTCCATACAGTCTAGGGTCTATAGTTGACCTCCTGATTATATATTGTAGACTGGACAATACTCTCTGATAGGAACTGATTGTATCCTTTTGTTGCATATTTATGTAGGCACTTGCACTTTACTTACAGTTGCAATAAAAAGTATGTGAACCCTTTGGAATGATATGGATTTCTGCACAAATTGGTCATAAAATGTGATCTGATCTTCATCTAAGTCACAACAATAAACAATCACAGTCTGCTTAAACAAATAACACACAAAGAATTAAATGTTAACATGTTTTTATTAAACACACCTTGTAAACGTTCACAGTGCAGGTGGAAAAAGTATGTGAACCCCTAGACTAATGACATCTCCAAGAGCTAATTGGAGTGAGGTGTCAGCCAACTGGAGTCCAATCAATGAGATGAGATTGGAGGTGTTGGTTACAGCTGCCCTGCCCTATAAAAAACACACTCCAGTTCTGGGTTTGCTTTTCACAAGAAGCATTGCCTGATGTGAATGATGCCTCGCACAAAAGAGCTCTCAGAAGACCTACGATTAAGAATTGTTGACTTGCATAAAGCTGGAAAGGGTTATAAAAGTATCTCCAAAAGCCTTGCTGTTCATCAGTCCATGGTAAGACAAATTGTCTATAAATGGAGAAAGTTCAGCACTGCTGCTACTCTCTCTAGGAGTGTCCGTCCTGTAAAGATGACTGCAAGAGCACAGCGCAGACTGCTCAATGAGGTGAAGAAGAATCCTAGAGTGTCAGCTAAAGACTTACAAAAGTCTCTGGCATATGCTAACATTCCTGTTAGCGAATCTACGATACGTAAAACACTAATCAAGGATGGATTTCATAGTAGGATTCCACAGAGAAGCCACTGCTGTCCAAAAAAAACATTGCTGCACGTTTACAGTTTGCACAAGAGCACCTGGATGTTCCACAGCAGTACTGGCAAAATATTCTGTGGACAGATGAAACCAAAGTTGAGTTGTTTGGAAGAAACACACAACACTATGTGTGGAGAAAAAGAGGCACAGCACACCAAGATCAAAACCTCATCCCAACTGTGAAGTATGGTGGTGGGGGCATCATGGTTTGGGGCTGCTTTGCTTCGTCAGGGCCTGGACGGATTGCTATCATCGAAGGAAAAATGAATTCCCAAGTTTATCAAGACATTTTGCAGGAGAACTTAAGGCCATCTGTCCACCAGCTGAAACTCAACAGAAGATGGGTGTTGCAACAGGACAACGACCCAAAGCATAGAAGTAAATCAACAACAGAATGGCTTAAACAGAAAAAATACGCCTTCTGGAGTGACCCAGTCAGAGTCCTGACCTCAACCCGATTTGAGATGCTGTGGCATGACCTCAAAAAAGCGATTCACACCAGACATCCCAAGAATATTGCTGAACTGAAACAGTTCTGTAAAGAGGAATGGTCAATAATTACTCCTGACCGTTGTGCACGTCTGATCTGCAACTACAGGAAACGTTTGGTTGAAGTTATTGCTGCCAAAGGAGGTTCAACCAGTTATTAAATCCAAGGTTTCACATACTTTTTCCACCTGCACTGTGAACGTTTATATTATGTGTTCAATAAAAACATGGTAACATTTAATTCTTTGTGTGTTATTAGTTTAAGCAGACTGTGATTGTCTATTGTTGTGACTTAGATGAAGATCAGATCACATTTTATGACCAATTTGTGCAGAAATTCATATCATTCCAAAGGGTTCACATACTTTTTCTTACAACTGTATATGTACTGTAATTACCACATGTCTGCAGTTTGAGTGACATTTTAAGTGTTCTTAATGTCTGTGTGGCCAGTAATGGTTACAACTCTATATGTACTAATAAACACCAGTGATTTTGTATAAAGTCATGTTGTTGGAGTTGTAATTTAATTAGATCCATATATCGTTTATTGGTTGCGTTATGAGTGATATTGGGTCAACTGCTTAATAAGTAGAAGGGAAACAAGTGTTGGTTTATCATTTTAGGGAAAGCCAGGGTTTAGGCACGTGATCGCCGCACGGGTGAGGAACCCGTCTAGGGACGTCAGGGCAGTCAGGTGCCAGCCGCAAGGTGAGTCAGGGGTCACCACCTTTCCCTCTCCCTTGGGCAGGGCTTTCCCTTTTCCCTCCCTGTGCGTGACGCCGGTCATTACACAGACAACTACCTCCGGACCGCCTAACGCAGATTCGCGTTCCGGAGGTGGCAGCGCTGCGCACAATCACGCATATACGCGTCATCTCGCGAGACGCAAGATTTCCTGTGACCGGGCGCACACAGGAACGGAAGGTAAGAGAGTTGATCTCCAGCCTGCCAGCGGCGATCGTTCGCTGGCAGGCTGGAGATGTGTTTTTTTTAACCCCTAACAGGTATATTAGACGCTGTTTTGATAACAGCGTCTAATATACCTGCTACCTGGTCCTCTGGTGGTCCCCTTTGTTTGGATCGACCACCAGAGGACACAGGTAGCTCAGTAATATGTTGCACCACTACACTACACCCCCCCTGTCACTTATTAACCCCTTATTCACCCTTGATCACCCCTGATCACCCCATATAGACTCCCTGATCACCCCCCTGTCATTGATCAACCCCCTGTAAAGCTCCATTCAGATGTCCGCATGATTTTTACGGATCCACTGATAGATGGATCGGATCCGCAAAACGCATACGGACGTCTGAATGGAGCCTTACAGGGGCGTGATCAATGACTGTGGTGATCACCCCATATAGACTCCCTGATCACCCCCCTGTCATTGATTACACCCCTGTCATTGATCAACCCCCTGTAAAGCTCCATTCAGATGTCGGCATGATTTTTACGGATCCACTGATAGATGGATCGGATCCGCAAAACGCATACGGACGTCTGAATGGAGCCTTACAGGGGCGTGATCAATGACTGTGGTGATCACCCCATATAGACTCCCTGATCAGCCCCCTGTCATTGATTACACCCCTGTCATTGATCAACCCCCTGTAAAGCTCCATTCAGATGTCCACATGATTTTTACTACGGATCCACTGATAGATGGATCGGATCCGCAAAACACATACAGGCGTCTCCCTGGAGCCTTCCAGGGGGGGTGATCATCCCATATAGACTCCCTGATCACCCCCCTGTCATTGATCACCCCCCCCCCTGTCATTGATCACCCCCCTGTCAGGCTGCATTCAGATGTCCGTATGATTTTTACGGATCCACGGATACATGGATCGGATCCGCAAAACACATACGGACATCTGAATGGAGCCTTACAGGGGGGTGATCAATGACAGGGGGGTGATCACCCCATATAGACTCTCTGATCACCCCCCTGTCATTGATCACCCCCCCTGTCATTGATCACCCCCCTGTAAGGCTCCATTCAGACATTTTTTTGGCCCAAGTTAGCAGAATTATTATTATTTTTTTCTTACAAAGTCTCATATTCCACTAACTTGTGTCAAAAAATAAAATCTCACATGAACTCACCATACCCCTTACGGAATCCAAATGCGTAAATTTTTTTAGACATTTATATTCCAGACTTCTTCTCACGCTTTAGGGCCCCTAGAATGCCAGGGCAGTATAAATACCCCACATGTGACCCCATTTCGGAAAGAAGACACCCCCAGGTTCGCGATTTGCCGAACATGCAAACATATGGAGAAATTCGCTCCCGCCATATTCTTTTACATTGTGAAGAACTTTGACTCATGACACATCCATCAGGTGGTACAGGACAGCCAATTGAGACATTTCAGCACATGGACATACCCCCTACCTTATAAATAAACCTGATCTGGCCGCCATTTTACATTCAGTGTTTTGCCAGTGTAGGGAGAGGTTGCTGTGTGGAGCAGGGACTGGCTGTTAGGGACACCAAACGCTAGCTAATAGGGCCACAAAAGTCATTTTAAGCACTAGTATAGGTGTGCTATCGATATGTGTGATACACAGAGGGGTGCGATATATTTATAATATACTTTTATAATGAGTCAAAAACACATAGATCTATATAGTGATCACCTGGAAATCAGGGGGCTAGGGGCTTACTAGGGCCATTTTTATATAGGGTAAGGTTCCGGATGGGGTCACTCTTATCAGGGCAGGTGGTGTGTGGTTAGGCTGTCAGGGCCAGAATAGCACCCCCTGTAGGGCAATATCAGGGACAGTTCTTTGCCCACCCTGTCCTTCAATACCACATCATCATCTAGCCCAGGGATGGATGTTTTTTTGCTTTCCCTCCTGGATTCATGGATGTGCACTGGAACCCCCCGGATTGTGGTAGGACATATGGTTTCTGATTTGGTGCCGCCGAGCACCTGATTTATTGCCTACCACATCTATGCTTTTTGCTTAACTTTAATAATTTAATTTATTTTCATTTTGAAGGATATCTTTTCCATTCACACGTCCGCAAAATGGGTCCGCATCCGTTCCGCAATTTTGCGGAACGGGTGCCGACCCATTAATTTTCAATGGGGCCGGAATGTGCTGTCCGCATTTGCGGATCCGCACTTCCGCATCTGTTCTTTCGTTTCCGCAAAAAAATAGAACATGTCCTACTCTTGTCCGCAATTGCAGACAAGATTAGGCATTTTCTATTATAGTGCCAGCGATGTGCGGTCCACAAATTGCGGAATACACATTGCCGTTGTGCGTGTTTTGCGGATCTGCAAAACACTTACGGACGTGTGAATGGACCCTCATAGTAAAGATATTAAAGGTTAAGTTTTATCTTCATGTATATTCTAATGGATTGCCTTCCTTGTACAATGTTATAATATACTTACTATGTTAGAAAGTATATTATAGTGCATTTGTATTGTGCGGCAGTTGTGTGCGGTTCTGCTGTGATACTGCAGGTATATAGAGGGACAAGCGTTATTGGAACAAATCATTTTTACTGGTGTGATATACCAGTCGTCCCCCAAAAAAACTGATTAAAGCGGGGTGTTATATACCAATATACTTTCTTTTATAGTGCATTTGGGTATTGTATAGTGCATTTGCACATGCGTGTACGCGAAAATTATATTGCCGATATTTGGCATTGAAAAAAATAATTTATGGAGATTGCAAATTCGAATAATACATCTGGTATGTCACTGTCCATGTTGTGGGACTATTTGTGCACTTCTAGTAATTATTTCTTGGATGCAAATATGAGCTGAAGGTTTTTCATTAAAATTAATGGGACCCGCCACGAACTTGCGGTTCGCCAACATTTGATCGCGTTCGCGCACCATCCCGGCAGATGTTCGTCCATCACTACTGAAAAGCATAGACAGATCTTTCAATATATGAAGCAGAAAAAAATGGATATAGTTCTACTACAGGAGACACACTGAAATATTCCCAAATGTGAACATAGGTTTTACCCGAAGTGGGTGCATTGCCCTAACCCTTCCGAGAAATCTAAGGGAGTTTCCATTGGCTTTCGTCATACTATTGCCCCAAAGATTTTAGCAATGAAATGCGATTCCTTGGGGAGGTTTCCATTTATTAAACTAGAAATTGCCGGCTGAGTATTCACTGTCGCTAACATGTATTTTACAAACCAGGGCTCGGTGGAGTTTGGCCTGTGTGTCCTCAGAGGATTAGTAACATTTGCTGAGAGTTCCCACATGATCTTGGGGGGGAGACTTCAATTATGGTACTTGACCCAGCATCCGACTCATCATCAGACAGGTTATCCGTCTCTATGGGGGCGACCCATGCACTGTGGAGATTTCATTCCTCTATGAAGGTGGTAGATCTATGGGAGAGTATTGCATCCTGTGGTAAGAGATTATAGTTTTCTTTCAAATGCACACAACAGCTACACCCGGATAGACCATGCATTTGTTTCCCACTCTTTGCTGGATGTGGCCCCTAAATGCTCACTAGACCTGTTCCTATTGTTAAAGATGTGTGAATTTTATTCTATATTTTGTATCTCTAGGACTGTAATGAGTTAACTTTTTCTTTTCCGAGTGCCTTCCTCCCACCCCTCTCTTTGTTTCAAGACTGTAGAAGAGAGGGGGGCAAAGAGCTGTGCTGTGAGAGGTGTCTGGTTTCTCATCTTTCTACAGGTGTCCCATAGAGTATGGTGGAATGCGTAAGCCAATCATATGGCTTGATGATATGTATATATTATTCACTGCCTATAGAGAAGCACCTCTTTGAAGTGTCACATATGACGTATGCAGTATTATTGTTAGAATAGAAGCCATTGCAAAATGGCTATGGTAACCAGATGTTTACATTAGTTCACATTCCAAAGTAGGGCCCAGTGCGCAGATGCAGATGTATTATCTCCTCTCTCATATCTCCTCTTCCTTTTTGACCAATGAAACAATGTTTTAGCCTCAGAGAGGACTGCCCTCTTCTGAAGATGTATATACGGCTTACCCCATGTAATAAAGTTAGAGATTGCATTGACCATCTATGTGTCAGCGTCTAGTCTCTCAGCCACGCGTGGATATTAACCCCTGGGGGGGTACATTGATTTGGAACACCAGAGTGTATCTTAAATGCCCTAATTTAGGGCGTCTTTCTCAAAATGGCGACCACGAAGGGACTCTGAGCGAATGTAGCATCAAACAGCTGACAAGACTGAGCTTGACGAACGTCAGAGGGGAGAGGATTGCAACCTCAAAGAAAGGTGAGAAAACTTTTTATCTCATCTGCCTTTCTGCTATTTACTTCGTCATGCTCAGATAGCTCAGTCTGCTGTGGGGTAGTACTGATGTAAGTATAGTAGTCGGCTGTAATGCTGAAAGCTTAGAGTCTATTGAACCAATAGTCTGAAATTATAGATCACTCTGGTGTGTATATGTTTTGTGTGTGTCTGTGATTTATGTGAGGAGTGAGTTGAGCACAGACGGTAAAACCACAGACAAAGGGAGGGGACAGTAACCTCCTGGTTTGGAAGGGGGCGCTGTAGCGCCGAGGTGTGGGACAAAGTAAACTCCGGCTGACCTGGCAGGGAGACGCGTGGAGCCGTATGACCTTTAGATCCTTGAGATAAGGGAAGACTGCAGAGATATTCTCCACCTGACCTGACCTCAGGAAGACGCGTGGAGCCGTATGACCTTTAGATCCTTGAGATGAGGGAAGACTACGGTGATATTCTCCACCTGACCTGACCCCAGGAAGACGCGACGGAGCCCGCCTGACCCCTGGTTTTGGGGAAGATGTGCGGGGAGTCCCAGCTGACTAGTCAGACGTGATAGTCAGATTTGAGCAAACCAGTGGGGAGGGTGAATCCTTTGTCTGCGGAAGAAAGGGCTAAAGGTGCTGATCACTCCTCTGTTTTGTGTGTGTGTCAGTTTGAAATACTGTTGTTAAGATGGGTCAGTCCCAGTATTATGAAGAATGAGAAAATACAGCCCCTAGCTAGTAGTGAGGAAAGAGGGAGATTATAGGATGTGATATGGAGAATTGAAAGTTAAAATGTGACAAAGAATGTTAGAGAAAGTGTGGCCCCGGACAGAAGGTCGTCCGGCTGGCAACAGGGATGAAAATCTGTAAGAAACTGTGAAGTTAGAGCTTACAGACTGAGGGCATCAGAACTCCAGTGATGTTGAAGGGGGAGTTTTAACGAGTGAGAAAACAGAGCAGTGTCAGGATGATAATTGATGGCATTAGCAAGAAAGAAAGTGCCCCAGTGTCTGCAATCAGAAAGGCGCTTGTGTTAAATGTTCAGAAATGAACTGGTTAAATAGGGCAGATCCAAAAAAAGATGGTCAGGAACTGTGAAATAGAGAAATTCATTTCCCCCCCACCTTCACACAGAAACATTCCTGAGATAAAAGGAGCAGGGAAAGGGGGGAGGGGATCATGGGGGCAGGGAATCATGCAGAGTAAGTGATGTTATATGTGTAATATTATTATAGAAGACAAAGAATTGTTCAATAATCTTCTTTCTTCTTTCTCAAGCAGTGTACTGTGGGAATCCAGCTTTTAACAAAATGACTGTATGATTATAACATGTATATTGTCTTACAGCGACAGACCATCAGCAATTCTGGGTGTGGTGTTTGTCTGTGCTACAAGTTTTTGGGATGAAAACAGTGTGGCTAGGTTGGAAGACATAAATGATTCAGTGGAATGTGAATAGGTGTGGCTTTGTGACTGACTGATGGATGTTTTTAGCAGAGCTGTGAATGCAATTCATATTTTATGTGTAAGGGCGTGGTTATGAGCTGTTAATGAAAATGAGTACATGAAAATGTATATGAATGCGTATGGAGTACGGTATTTGTTTTTTAAATAATATGCGCATTGAGGATTTTATTTTATTTTTCTTGGAAGTTTTTTGGTTTTTATTGGTGCCAACAGCATTGATCAAGCTGTACATTTTTTTTTTTTATCGAAGTCAATGAAAAGTTTTTATGGGCCCTTTGTGTGTTCATGTCTGTATTGTCAGATCTGTTTGTTTCAATGTTTGAAGTTACGTGTTACATGTTAAGTGTTGTGCTTCACATCAGAGCTCTGTTCTCATGGACAGCTGGCATACTACTGACAGACAAAATAAGGACCACAGTGTCCGACTGAAGGTGGTGGACTTAGATGACTCAGAGCGGAGGGAGGAGGATAGGGGGTGGACGTTACAGACGACAGCCCTTGTGCCCATCCCCTAGTTATAAGACACTCCCATGGAAGATGAGAAGTCCTGTTTTGTTTTCCAGTCTACTAATTCCGCGATAGGAAAAGTTGGATACTTCTGTAAGCCAAAATGCAGAGTAACATCAAGCGGCATTGGGTGGTTCAGTGGTGCCAACCATAGGTAGTGTTCCTTTGGCATTGCTACAGCCCTGATGTCAAACGCCTCATTGAAGTGAGAAAAAAGTAATTCTGCCACCCTATGATGGGCCTGCAGAGTCTGTGGGACCCAGATCCCAGAAGAGAGAGTGTTGTGCTGTGTGTGGTACTCCTCGTCCACACCACACGAGAGGATTGTATTTTATGTTGACCATGCCCGGATCACTGTCCGTCCCCACAGACACCCATGTTTTTTGTTATATGGAGAACACAAAGACAGGGAGGGGGGGGGGAGTTAGATCAAGATTAGGAAACAGGAAATCCAGTATCGGCTCTACTTTTAAACATTTTTAGCAGATTCAGTCTGGCCCAATGATATCCCTCACTCTGGGTGATAAAGAAGTAGTCCAGTTTTTGATTGATACTGGAGCAGCCAAGACAGTTGTGCACAGCAAACATGGCCTCCCCTGATTTACTCTCCAAGGACACCAGTCTTTGGGTAGAAGTGGATGGGAAAGTAGTATGCTCCCTTCTCAACAGAAACCATCCATATTAGATTTGCCCCTTGTTGCCTCCTGGGTGCAGATTTGCTTGCAAAAGAAAATGCTGGTATCTCACATCAGGAGGACGGCACTGTGAAGCTTACAGGTGCCCTCAACGACCAGGAACTTTGTTTGTTGGCCATTAGTGACAAAATTCCCTGGTCCATGTTTGTATCAGTACTCCCAGAAGCTGAGAAAAGCAAAACCACTCACCATTGGATGGTACATGACCTACATGCCGTTAATGAAGCCACAGTTTCTAACACCCACAGCGTGCCCAACACACACACACCTTGTTGGCTCAGGTTCCCATTACCCCTGCTCACTCCACTGTGATTGATTTGTCCTTTAGTCCCTACCGCTTCACAGATGAGGTAGTAGATGCTTTTTATGCCTAGAGCTGGCAATTTTGTGTTCCCCCACACTGGGCCTATCAGATTATTAAATTTAGATTGTGTTGTTATGAAGTGAGTGGCCATGACTCAGCTGTCCTCACCCAACTGCATGGCCAGCAATAACGCCCCGTAGCATATTATTCAGTCAGACTTGATCCCGTGGCCAGAGGTGCCCCTTTCTGCATCAGAGCTGTAGTAGTTGTATTATCTATGTTTGATGAAAGCTCTGAGATAGTTCTGAACCACAAAGTGATGGTGATATTACATCTATCCTCATGAACGTACAATCCAAATGATTGTTTTGTTGCCCGTTATTTGAGAATGCAGTGTTCCATTTTGTTGCCTGACAATGTTGCTCTCCAAAGGTGTAATACTTTGGACCCAGCCACCCTGTTGCCTCTGGACCAAGGGGGGAGGGAAGAGTTAGGGCACCGCACTTTAAACTTTTCTTCCAGATTCGAAGGAAGAGGCTCCTGACTGCAGATGATGTCACAAGAGGTAGTGGGATTTGGTAAATAAGCCATTAGGTAATCTAGATCATGTGCTCTTTGTGGATGGATCAAGGTATGGCCAGGATGGCAGGTACTACACAGGTTGGGCAGTGGTGATTAAACGTGAACTACCACACATGTCTGCTCAAGAAGTGGAGCTAAAAGACTCTGAAGATGGCTTGCAGATATGCAGATGGGAAAAACAGCCAACATTTACACTGATTCCAGGTGTGCTTTTGGGATAGCCCATGACTATGGGCCCACATGGAAAGCCAGAGACTCCTTGATCGCTTCAGGTAAACCCATCGAAAATGGGGAAGCAGTGAGGTCTCTGATGGAAGCCCTCTTGTCACTAACATGAGAGGTGATGATAGCAACGAAAGGCCACTGTAAACAGATGCAGAGGAGGCAAAGGGGAAAGCCACGGCAGATCAGGCGGCAAAAATGGCTGCCAAATTACCTAAGCAGACCCCTGTCTTAAGTGGCCACAGTTCAGGTCCCTGAAATAACTCCTCCTGTCTCCCGAAAGTTCTTAAGACCTTACAGAACCAGATGGGGGAAGGAGGAAAGGGACTGGTGGATGGAAAAGGGGTGACTACAAATAAGAAGGGAAAACTTTACCTTCCCAGGTCCCTCTACTCCACGATGGCACAGGCAACCCATGGAGTGATGCACCAGACAAAAACTGCTATGTGTGATTTAGTACGTAGCATATGGTATGCCCCAGGGTTCAGCACTGTAACAGTCAGACATACTCAAGGATAAATGGTTCGTGCCCAGAACAACGTGGGCAAGGTGGTTAAGGTACCCAAGAAACAAGTCTTGCTTTTTGTATCTGTTTCAACATTTACAGACTACCTTCAAATACACAAGGTGGGCATGTATGAGTATGTATTGATATGTGACTTGTTTTCAGGATGGCCAAAACCGTGCCCAAAGAAGTAAAGAAGATTATGGCCGAAGTTGTGTGCACGTATGGGGTACCTTAGATCATTGAAAGTGACACAGGTGTTCACTTCACAGGTGAAGTGATGCAGGAGATGATGAAGGTTTTGGGTGTAGGACAGGCCTTACATGCTTCGTACCATCCACAAAGCAGCAGTAGAGTAGGGAAAAGGAACTGAACGGGACACTAAGTTAAAGATTCAAAAGCCTTAGAGTGCGTGCTGGTAGCCCTCTTTTAGTAAGGTATACGCCTAACCGTGATACAGGCCTTTGTCCCTATAAGGTCCTTTTTTGGGTCAGCCCCTAGGATAGGATTTATTTCCCACAGCAGCTTCAGATGCAACATGGTTGTCTGGCAGATTATGTGATCAGTTTGTACAAGCATTTGACTAAAGTACATTTTCGAGTTTTTGCTTCACTTCCAGGTTTTGATAAAGTACCAGGAACCCACCCACTTGTGTCTGGAGATTGGGTGGTAGGAAAAGACACGTTAGAAAAGTCCTAAAACCCTGGTTTGATGGTCCATTCCGAGTGTTGTTGACCACATGCACAGTGAAGCTCAAAGAAAAGGAAAATTGGATTGATTTCAAGGAAGTGTTGAGACTGGTTTTCTCTTGTGTGACTGTTGATCATGACTCAAAAGAATATGGAAAAATTGTATGAAAACTTCGATCCAGAAAATCAGGAGTACTAATGACCTCCAGTCCCCCCACATAATGTTAACGCCAGTTAGGGAAAGATCATCTGACTTCCCCGTGCTCAAATCCAGTGTCACGGGAGGCTGTTCGCTAGGAATGGCTTGTCGTGGAAGCTGGTGAAGAGGAGGCGGAGCATTGGGACAGATGGTTAGGTTTAGGGAGAGAATGAAATTCAAGGGGGGACTGTTAAAGATGTGTGAATTTTATTCTATATTTTGTATCTCTAGGACTGTAATGAGTTAACTTTTTCTTTTCCGAGTGCCTTCCTCCCACCCCTCTCTTTGTTTCAAGACTGTAGAAGAGAGGGGGCAAAGAGCTGTAAGCCAATCATATGGCTTGATGATATGTATATATTATTCACTGCCTATAGAGAAGCACCTCTTTGAAGTGTCACATATGACGTATGCAGTATTATTGTTAGAATAGAAGCCATTACAAAATGGCGATGGTAACCAGATGTTTATATTAGTTCACATTCCAAAGTAGGGCCCAGTGCGCAGATGCAGGTGTATTATCTCCTCTCTCTTATCTCTTCTTCCTTTTTGACCAATGAAACAATGTTTTAGCATCAGAGAGGACTGCCCTCTTCTGAAGATGTATATACGGCTTACCCCATGTAATAAAGTTAGAGATTTCATTGACCATCTATGTGTCAGCGTCTAGTCTCTCAGCCACGTGTGGATATTAACCCCTGGGGGGTACATTGATTTGAAACACCAGAGTGTATCTTAAATGCCCTAATTTAGGGCGTCTTTATCACTATGGTCAGACCATGCTCCCGACAAAGGCAAGGGGGGATTTACATGAAGACTAAATGATAATTTACTAAATTATCCTCTGTGTATAGCGGAGATTCAGAAAACCATAGAGGAGTTTAAGGTCCACCATGCTGAGGATGACTCATTGCCCACTACTAAATGGGAGGCCCAGAAGTGTGTGTTGAGAGGAGCGTTTGTTTCTCATGGGTCCAGATTACGTAAATCCCACTGCACCGAGTTACGAACTCTTTTACAGAGATTGGATGTCCTGGAGACCCAGAACAAATTGACTCCCTCCCCTTCAATTCAGGGGGATATTTCAACTGTCCGGCAGAATATCCTTCAAATATTGGATCCGAGGTATTTAGGTGTGAGAGATTACAAAAAGTTTTTTTTGAGTATGGGGACAAATGTGGAAAGTGGCTGTCAAGAGCCCTGCACCCCAGGCTTCCTCAGTCAAGGATACTATCACTTAACTCACTGACTAAGGGACTAGTGCATTCTACTGAAGCTATATTAGCTGAATTTAGATTGTACTATGAGTCTCTTTATAATATTAAAAATGGATATTCTGATATGTCTAAGCTAGCGAGGATGGATACGATCAAGGATTACCTCTTTCAAATTGATATACTCCAGCTAGACTCAGGGAAAAGGAGGTCCTGGAACAGGACTTTTCATTTCCGGAAATAGAAAGGGTCATTAAAGGGGTTGTGTCACTTCAGCAAGTGGCATTTATCATGTAGTGAAAATTAATAGAAGGCACTTACTAATGTATTGTGATTGTCCATATTGCTTCTTTTGCTGGCTGGATGGATTAATTTTTCCATCAAATTATACACTGCTTGTTTCCATGGTTACGACCATTGTAATGACCGACGTCACGCACAGGGAGGATAAAAGGGAAAGCCCTGCCCAAGGGAGAGGGAAAGGTGGTGACCCCTAACTCACCTTGCGGCTGGCACCTGACGTCCCTGGACGGGTTCCTCACCTGTGCGGCGATCACGTGCCTGAACCCTGGCTTTCCCTAAAATGAGCCCTAGATAGTGAACGGGCCCGTGGGATCGCTAGTCCGCACCACTATCACTAAGAGGGAAACACCAGGGAGAGGACAGACAAAACAGACAAACACATACACCCAGGTGGGCGATCACAATAGACCACAAAGGTCCAACAGGGATCCGGAGGGTAGCGTTCTGGACCAACTACCAGAGAACGCAGCAACACAGCTCCAGAAGGTCAGAATAGATGTCCAGGCAGGAAGTTCTATCTCTGGCAACCAGAGAAGTGTGAGAGAGGAATATAAGGAGGTTTGGGAGTGCTGGACAAGGAACAGCTGAGGAGAAGGAGCTACGGATCCCTGAGTGAGCCAAAAGGGTTTGCAAAGCAAACCCAGAAAGCTACCATAAGGAAAACAGCCCTATCTTAAATAGAGCGTGCAGCCAACCGCTGCGACTTCCTGACCCCGGGTATAACGGAGTCAGGCGTGGTTCTCGATACCCTCGTGACAACCATCCTGCAATCCAGCAGCAGTGGTCATGCTTGCACACGATAAGAAAAACTGCTGACCTCTCTGGTGACCGGGGCCGTGGTAGTTCACATAGGCTGGAGCTTTTTCCTATAGTATGTAAGCACGACCACCGCTGCTGGATTGTAGAGTGGTCGTAACCATGGAAACAAGCAGTATATAATGTGATGGAAAAATGAATCCAGCCAGCAAAGGAGACAATATGGACAATCACAATACATTAGTAAGTGCCTTGTATTAACTTTCTTTACATGATAAATGCCATTTTCTGAAGCGAGATAACCCCTTTAAGGACCTCAAAGTAGGGAAAAGTCCAGGTCCGGATGGGTTCACCCCACGATTCTTCAGAGTATGCAGTGAAGGAGTAGCTCCGGTGCTTTTAGAAGCCTTTAGGGCAGTCTCCGAGGGGGCTGCTTTCCCAAGACAAATGCTTCTAGCCCATATTACAGTATTGCCTTAGCCCAGGAAGTATACCCGGGAGTGTGGTAACGTCCCATATCCTTGATTAATATAGATGTGAAATTGTACGCCAAAACCCTAGCCTTACGACTTCGAGATTAAATCCCACATATAATCCATAAAGAACAGTCGGGTTTTGTCCCTGGGACAATGTCTGTGATTTCTCGGGCTCGCCTACAGGTGGTCCCGCTTTGTCTTTTGACGAATGATGCTGAAAAAGCCTTTGATAGTGTGGGGTGGGACTTCCTGGAGGCAACCCTGGAGAAGGAGGGACTGTGACCCATTATGCTCCAGAGGATCGTGTCTCTTTACAACAGTCCGTCAGCGCATGTTCGGGTTAATGGGCAGTTATCTTCACCTTTTTGTACTGGGACTCGTCAAGGGTGCCCTCTGTCTCCCTTATTGTATATACCGGTTATGGAGGTGCTGGCCTCTGCTTTGAGGACCAACTCTTCCATTCTGGGGGTACAGATGGGAGTCTCTAGACATAAACTAGCCTTGTTTGTGGATGACCTATTGATATACACTCACCTAAATAATTATTAGGAACACCTGTTCTATTTCTCATTAATGCAATTATCTAGTCAACCAATCACATGGCAGTTGCTTCAATGCATTTAGGGGTGTGGTCCTGGTCAAGACAATCTCCTGAACTCCAAACTGAATGTCAGAATGGGAAATAAAGGTGATTTAAGCAATTTTGAGCGTGGCATGGTTGTTGGTGCCAGACGGGCCGGTCTGAGTATTTCACAATCTGCTCAGTTACTGGGATTTTCACGCACAACCATTTCTAGGGTTTACAAAGAATGGTGTGAAAAGGGAAAAACATCCAGTATGCGGCAGTCCTGTGGGCAAAAATGCCTTGTGGATGCTAGAGGTCAGAGGAGAATGGGTCGACTGATTCAAGCTGATAGAAGAGCAACGTTGACTGAAATAACCACTCGTTACAACCGAGATATGCAGCAAAGCATTTGTGAAGCCACAACACGCACAACCTTGAGGCGGATGGGCTACAACAGCAGAAGACCCCACCAGGTACCACTCATCTCCACAACAAATAGGAAAAAGAGGCTACAATTTGCACGAGCTCACCAAAATTGGACTGTTGAAGACTGGAAAAATGTTGCCTGCTCTGATGAGTCTCGATTTCTGTTGAGACATTCAAATGGTAGAGTCCGAATTTGGTTTAAACAGAATGAGAACATGTATCCATCATGCCTTGTTACCACTGTGCAGGCTGGTGGTGGTGGTGTAATGGTGTGGGGGATGTTTTCTGGGCACACTTTAGGCCCCTTAGTGCCAATTGGGCATCGTTTAAATGCCACGGGCTTACCTGAGCATTGTTTCTGACCATGTCCATCCCTTCATGACCACCATCCCATCCTCTGATGGCTACTTCCAGCAGGATAATGCACCATGTCACAAAGCTCGAATCATTTCAAATTGGTTTCTTGAACATGACAATGAGTTCACTGTACTAAAATGGCCCCCACAGTCACCAGATCTCAACCCAATAGAGCATCTTTGGGATGTGGTCTAACGGGAGCTTCGTGCCCTGGATGTGCATCCCTCAAATCTCCATCAACTGCAAGATGCTATCCTATCAATATGGGCCAACATTTCTAAAGAATGCTATCAGCACCTTGTGGAATCAATGCCACGTAGAATTAAGGCAGTTCTGAAGGCAAAAGGGGGTCCAACACCGTATTAGTATGGTGTTCCTAATAATTCTTTAGGTGAGTGTAGGTTGCTAACTCTCGAATCAGCCTACCAAATATACTTGCGGAATTCCGCAGATATGGACCATTGAGCAACTTTAAGTGAATACCCAAAAAATATACTGAATATAACCATCTCTGGGGCTGAAGTCACCCACCTGAAGGAGACTTTCCCATTTAAATGGTGTACGAATTATATTACATATCTGGGCGTAAAACTTCCAGCAAACCCTGAACGGGCCTTTTGGTTGAATTATCAGGCTTTTCTGGGGGTGTTGACAAAGACTTGGGCAAATGGTCTGCCCTGCCTATCTCTTGGTTTAGTAGGATAAATGCCGTGAAGATGGATATTCTTCCTAGGTTTCTGTATATAGCACAGGCACTGACAATCCGGGTGCCTAGAGTCTTCTTGACCACCCTCAGAAAACTGATTTTTAAGTTTATTTGGGGAGTTGTAGGATTTAGGGTAGGTTACAATAGATTAAGTAGGAAGAAGGAGAAAGGGGGCTGCTTTTTTCCTCTACCATAAAGCTACGGTCCTGACGACTATATTTAATCTTCATATACACCAGGATACCAAACTTTGGGTGCAAATAGAAGCTGAAACATCTCCCTTACCATTGAAGTCACTATTTTGGCTACACCCACATGATAGAAGTGATTTATCCTCGCTCTCGACTTTTCTCCTCTCCCTCCTTATATATTGGAATAGGTTCAGGTCTATACACAAACTCTCAGGCCAGAGGGGTCCTTTAACTCCATTGTTTGGTAATAAGAACTTTGAACCGGGGCTACATTCGGGTGAGATGTTAGGACATTCAAGGAATAAGGGTCTATTCTTGACACAAATGTGCCTAAATGGTTGGATACAACCCCTTTCATCCTTTTACCCCAATACCACTATCACAAGAGGAGCTTTCTCCAGCCACACCTTTGATCTCTGTAGTGTATGGGTTACTCCTGGGAGGGACGACCGACATTGCCCCTCCTTTTCTTTTTTTCTGGGAGAAGTCCAGAGGTAGTTCTTATACTAAAGAGGAGTGGGACAAGGCCATGTACCTTACTCATAAGATCTCAGTATCATGTGGAATTCAACAAAATAGCTATAAGATACTGACCAGATGGTACTTAACACCGTCTAGATTACATAAGATATTTCTCTCGTGTTCAGATACTTGCTGGAGATGCGGTGGGACAGTGGAACATATTTGGTGGTCCTGTCCCAGGATCTTCTAACTATGGACAGATATTACCGCCTTAAATAATAAACTCTTCCATGTATCCGTCTCTATATCCCAGGCCCAGCGCACCGAATAAGGAAGGGTATTTTTCGCTGTTTTGTGGTAGCTTTGCGATTGGTGATACCAAGATTTTGGAAGTCTACAATTGGGCCTTCTAGAGTGAACTGGGCTGAGGAACTCCACAGTATTATGAGAATGGAGGATATGATGGCCTCTGAAACAGGTACTTACTCCACCTTCAGCTCCTTATGGCTCTCCTGGGTTTCCTTTAGAGACTCTCCCTATTACCACAGTTGGTTGGAGGGAGGAGGCCTGACTTGAGGTTTCCTTCTCTTTTCTTTATGTTGTTTTCCTTATTTGGTTTATTAGATTCAAGTCTCTAGTTGGAACTACTGTAAGACATCTATAATATGATATGATATAGAGAGCCTGACTATCCTTTTTATATTAATTTATTTTCTCAATACTACGCGTAATTTGCAAAACTATATTTTCTCAATACTACGCGTAATTTGCAAAACTAGGACCCTCCCCTATTGTGCAGTGTTTTGTGGTGTTTGCCCTAATTGTTATTATTGCTATTTGGACATCAGTCTTCCCTTATACGTGAGAAGTTCTTATATCTTATGTTTGGAGATTGTTTGTCTTGCATTGATGACTTGCTTGTATTACTGAACTCTTATTTGCCTTGTGACTATAGAAATAAAACTTTGATTTACCCTAAAAATAGACAGTTTTGCTGTTTTTAACAGACATTTTTTAATTGCCTTAGTCATTTATATTGTATGATTGGCATGAGTAAATGACGAGTAAATATCTACTTTTCTATGCATCACATTAATTCTGCCTCATAGATATATATCCCACAGGGGCTAATAAATCTTCCTGCCATTTATTAAAAAATGTCATTGAACAAGGACATAGTTTACTTGTTATGTGTAACAAAGTTTCAAGCAAAACAAATTATTTTCAAAGAGTTACCTGTCAGCATTGCTTAAGAGAACAAAATTCAAATGTCTGAGGAGTGAGCCTGCAGGGAGATTTACCTGCACATCACAAGGAATTAATGACTAAAATGTACATTGAGGTGGACTTAGCTGTGTATTATGTTTTTCTCCTAAAGAATGCAGGGCTAGATTAGCCACACATTGCTAAACCTGCTATTCTTCAACATAGATTTCAAATTCATGTCCATACAAAATATCCTTCACAGTGCAAACCAGTGGAACAAGATAGCAGGCTGTATTTTGTAATACACTTCCAGCCAATGCATTGCAATACAGATGTATTGTAATGCATTGTAAAGGGGATCAGACCCCCAAAACTTGAAGTCCCAGAGTGGGACAAAAAAATAAAGTAAAAAAAAATAAAAAAATAAAGTTTTAGAAATAAAAAATTAAACGTTTAAAGTAAGAAAAAAAAGTGTCCTTTTCCCAAAATAAAGTTAAATATTTTTTTTTAAAAATAGTGAGAAAAAGAAAAGTATACATATTAGGTATCGCCACATCCGTATCGACTGGCTCTCTAAAAATATCACATGATCCACCCCATCAGGTGAACGCTGTATATAAAAATAAAAACAGTGCCAAAACAGCCATTTTCTGGTCACCTTGCCTCACAAAAAGTGTAATACCAAGCGATTAAAAAGCTTATTTAGCCCAAAATTGTATCAATCAAACCATCATCTCATCCCGCAAAAAATGAGACCCTATCTAAGACAATCGACCAAAAAATAAAAAAATTATGGCTCTCAGAAAATGGCAATGCAGCAGCACTCTGCAAATCAGACAAAGTACAACATTGCTTACAAAAATTATGGTGCTAATACTACGCTTATTTATAAAAGCGAGATGCTTGGACAATGCATTTTGTACAAAACCATCTAAGCCCGTCTGCCGAACGTCAAGGCGATCTCTGTTAGATGGGTCCTAACACTAAATACTACCTGTTATGCGCCATAATGACCGCCATAATATTCAGGGATTGTTGGACCCACATGCATGTTGGATCCACTCTGCCTTTTTCCATTTTTTGTGCCAAAATGGCCTCCATCACAAGGGATGCAGGTACCAACATGCATGCTGAGCCCACGCTATACCCTTCCTGGTGCTAGACAGCTTCCAATGAATGTAGTGAGAGCAGGCTACAGCTTTATACTGAAAGTAATTAAAATCAGCCTATGGGGCAGACAGGCTAATCAGGAGTGCACAACTTGCTGGAGTGCCACATCTCCAGCATTGTAAATCTGCAAAAAAAAAGGGGGTTAGTCAGCACCTCCCAGTGCGCAGGTGCACGCTGCCATGGCAAAGACCTAGAGGAAAAAAAAAGACAATGCAGCAGCATTCTGCAAATCAGACAAAGTACAACAATGCTTACAAAAATTATGGCGCTAATACTACGCTTATTTATAAAAGCGAGATGCTTGGACAATGCATTTTGTACAAAACCATCTAAGTCCGTCTGCCGAACGTCAAGGCGATCTCTGTTAGACGGGTCCTAACACTAAATACTACCTGTTATGCGCCATAATGACCGCCATAAAATTCAGGGAGTGTTGGACCCTGCTCTCACTACATTCATTGGAAGCTGTCTAGCACCAGGAAGGGTATAGAGTGGGCTCAGCATGCATGTTGGTACCTGCATCCCTTGTAATGGAGGCCATTTTGGCACAAAAAATGGGAAAAGGCAGAGTGGATCCAACACTCCCTGAATTTTATGGCGGTCATTATGGCGCATAACAGGTAGTATTTAGTGTTAGGACCCGTCTAACAGAGATCGCCTTGACGTTCGGCAGACGGGCTTAGATGGTTTTGTACAAAATGCATTGTCCAAGCATCTCGCTTTTATAAATAAGCGTAGTATTAGCACCATAATTTTTGTAAGCATTGTTGTACTTTGTCTGATCTGCAGAGTGCTGCTGCATTGTCTTTTTTTTTCCTCTAGGTCTTTGCCATGGCAGCGTGCACCTGCGCACTGGGAGGTGCTGACTAACCCCCCTCCCCCTTTTTTTTTCTCAGAAAATGGCAACACAAAACCAAGATTTTATTCTGTTCAAAAATGCTTGGGTACATTGTGTACTGCCGCATCTGTAACAACCTTCCCCCTCAGGTAAATGTTGTAAAAAAAAAAAAAAAAAACTATGCCAGAACAGCTATTGTACCTGAAAATGGTTCCAATCAAACAGTCCTCTCATCCCACAAAAAATGGGACCCTACCTAAGATAATCAATCACTCAAAAAATAAAAACCAATGGCACCCACAAACCAATCCATCAAAATCTGTGCTTCAAAAGCCATATGGCGCTCCTTCCGTTCTGAATCCTGCCAGGTGCCTCCACAGCAATTTACCACCACATGTGGGTAACAAATTATGGGGTGCTTTCTCCTGTTACCCCTTGTGAAAATAAAAAATTTGGGGCTAAAGCAACATTTTATTGGCAGAAATAAAACTTTTCATTTTCACAGCCAAAATAGTGCCTAAAAACCATTCTAGCAAAATCTGCCTCCAAAATCCAAATTTCTGACCACTGCCACGTGCCCATAGAGCAGTTTACCACCACATATGGGATATTTCTGTAAACTGCAGAATCAGAGTAATGCATATTGAGGTTTATTTTGATGTTAACCCTTGCTGTGTTGCAAGATAAAAAATTATTAACATAAAAAATCTATCCAAAAAATGAAATTTTGAAAATTCACCTCCATTTTCCTTTAATTCTTGTGGAATACCTCAAGGGTTAACAAAAATTGTAACAACAGTTTTGAATAATTTGAGGGGTGTAGTTTTTAAAATGGGGTCATTTATGGGTGGTTTCCATTACTTAAGCCCCTCAAAATCACTTTATAACTGAATTGGTGCTTAAAGAAATGGTTTGTGAAATTTTGTTGGAAATTTTAAAAACTGCTTCTAAAATTCAAAGCCTTCTAAAAAAATAAAATTACATTTACAAAATGATGCCAACATAAAGCGGACATCTGGGGAATGTTGATTGATAACTATTTTATGAGGTATTACTATCTGTCTTAAAAGTAGAGAAATTCAAATTTAGAAAATTGTAAAAAAAAAAAAAAAAGAATTGGGGTAAATTTTTGATTATTTTATAAAGGTGAAATATATAGACTCAAATTTACCACTGTCAAGAAGTACACGAGAAAACAATCTCATAATGGCTTGGATAAGTTAAAGCGTTCCAAAGTTATTACCACATAAAGTGACATGTTAGATTTGCAAACAGTGGCTTGGTACTAAAAGGGTTAAAGATAGTGATTAGTGATAAGCGAACCTGGACCTCCCAAGTTCGGGACCGTACCGGACATTTTGGTGTACATATACCAAAAGCGAATACAGATTTTGGCCTGTGTTCGGGTTCGTTGTTCGTAGTTTAAATAAAGCTTGTTGAAAGGCTGCCAACACAGCCAATCAACAAGCGTTTAAGCTGTGGGCACTTGGACGCCATCACAGTCATGCCTAGTATTGACATGACTGTGATTGGCTGGTGTACCATGTGGACATGCATACATAAATGCTGGATCACATGCTGCGTCGCCATTCTGCTCTAGTGTAGGGACAAGATGCTGCTGCAGGCAACAGCCGTGTGTGTCATCCGCTGTGTGAAAGACAGCCAAGGCACACTCTGGACAGCAGAGACACGGAGTATTAACATGATTGATAATGCTCCATGCTTCTCTGTGATCTTTTTACTACAAAATCACAGTGAGATAAAGTTGTCACTGTGATTTTGTAGTAAAAAGATCACAGGGAGGCAAAGAGCATTATCAATCATGTTAAAGCTCTGTGTCTCTGCTATCCAGAGCGGGGCTTGGCTGTCATTCACGCTGTGGATGACACGCACGGCATCTGCTCGTGTGAAACAGCCTTTTAGGCCTTTATTATATTTAAAAGGTGTGCTAGTGACCTGTAGGCATTATTGATCTTTGAACCAGTGAGACAGTAATACCTTACTTAATTGTCCTGTACAGTCTGAGGGTGACCGTTGTAATTTTTTTTCGGTGCAATACTGCTCCTTAGCACCAGTGACAGGGAAATATATTAATCAGTCTGTTAATTGTGTGGGTGAGACATACCTACTTTTTTTTTGGTGAAAGACCTCTACTTGCCACTGTCACAGGGAATTATACTAATAAATCAGCGTGTTAATTGTGTCAGTCAGATCTACCTATTTTTTGGTTGAAAAAACCTTTACTTGCCACCGTCACAGGGATATATAATAGTTAATCAGCCTGTTAATTAGGTCAGTGAGACCTACCTAATTTTTGTGTTTAATTTTTTTTTTACAGTCACAGGGATATATAATAGATATATAATAGTTAATAAGCCTGTTAATTAGGTCAGTGAGACCTATGCATTAGAGATGAGCGAATTGAAGTTGACTATCTGAATTTCAGGTTCTATTCGATTCGCACTGAATCCGAATTTCCTCATGATTTGTGGTAACGAATTGCATTTTTTCCTAAAATGGCTGCTGCATGTGTGAGGACATGGAGCAAGGAACTCTGGGAAGGCAGGATCACCCATAATGCCATGCATGCAGCCGATCAGCAGCCAACCAGCCCTGTGATGTCACAGCCCTATAAATAGCCTTAGCCATCTTGCCATTTTCCAGTGTACTTAGAGCAGGGAGAGACGTCAGCAGGGGCTAGGGACAGTGCTAGAAAAACCTTTATTGTTCTGAAAAAACAATTTGCAAGTTCTGTGAAAGATTATTCAAGGTGTAGGGAAAGGAACAGCGTTCAGTAGTGGAGGTTACAGCCTGGGTAATAGGAACAAACTGCACTGACTGGGGATCCAAATTGCCATTATACAGCTCTGTAATTCCAGTAAACCGTTCTTGTTATTAGGGTGCAAGTACTGCCATTGACAGTTTATTACAAGGAAATATTTATATATCTTATTTGCCCTTGTGCGGTGCAGTCATATGTTCTAAAAAATCTTTTGGCTTGTATTAGTGGATAAAAAAGGGCTTATTAGCCGTTGTGTGGTGAAGTGTGAAAATTATAGCCCTTTTTGGCATGTATTAGTGGTAAAAAAAATATATATTTGCCGTTCAGCGGTGCACTTATATGTTCTAAAGCCCTTTTTGTCGTGTATTAGTGGCAAAAGTAAAATATATTTGCCGTTCAGCGGTGCAGATATAAGTTCTAAAGCCCTTTTTGGTGTGTATTAGTGGTAAAAGAAAAATATATTTTCCGTTCAGCGGTGTAGTTTTATATGTTCTAAAGCCTTTTGTGGCGTGTATTAGTGGCAAAAGATAAATATATTTGCTGTTCAGCGGAGCAGTTATATGTTCTAAAGCCCTTTTTGTTGTGTATTAGTGGCAAAATTAAAATATATTTGCCGTTCAGCGGTGCAGTTATATGTTCTAAAGCCTTTCGTGGCGTTTTTAAGTGGAAAAAATAAGGGCCTATTTGCTGTTCAGCGGTGCAGTTATATGTTCTAAAGGTCAGACAGAGAGAGGTTGCAGCAGAGTAAGGGGCCGTGGCAGCAGGGGTCACTTCGAGAGGCCTGAGCTCCCAGTGTCAGCTAGCGGTCATGTCTTGACCAGCAACCCAGCGGTTCTTGAATGGTTGACTCAATCTTTGACTTCGTCGCAAGTGACATCAGACACCCCCAGCCAAGAGTCGGTGGGTTAGTCAGACACAACCCTTAGTTGGCATGACCCGGGAGCAGGCCCTGTGCCCTAACCTGGCCTCGACCTGCCTTGTATGATGCTGTGTGCTCAGCTCCACTATACAGTGAGGATGAGCTACTAGAAGACAGCCAGCAGCTACTGGCAAGCCAATATGTGGAGGAGACATCCGCCGCTTCCTCCACTAGGTGGGCAAGTAGTGATGAGGAGAGTGGCGTGGGAGCTTGTGTTGTGAGCGGTCAGACTCCTGACCCAGAGACGGTTGGGGAGGACATCAGTGACGTGCAGACAGTACTCAATGATGATGATGTAGCTCATCGCACTTGGGAGCTGGGTGACAAAGGGGCTTCATCATCATCGGGGGAAGAGGAGGGCAGCTTACCCATGAGCCAGAGGCAGAGTGAGCAAGTCACTAGCGTGGCTGGGAGTCAGCAAGGTGGCAGCAGTGGGAGGTCGGGTTGCCAAACGTGCCGGGGTAGACCACCCGCTTCGCAGAAGCCTACCTTCCCGGGAAGTAGTAGTCAGTCAGTGCATAGTGTTGGGGTTAAAATCGCCTACTCAGCGGTGTGGCAGTTTTTTGTTAGGCTGCTGGAGAAGGTGAACATGGCCATATGTAGAATATGTGGGCAGAAGGTGAGGAGTGGCCAGGGTGCACCATGGCCCTGCATCAACATATGCAGCGTCACCATAAAGTGGCCTGGGAGAACCGTGTCTCCGATGTGGTGGTCCAGCCTGCCACAGGATCCGCTGTATCACCCAGTGACATGCACCCGGTTTCAGGCAGTCAAGGGTCCACCACCTCAGCCGAAGAGAGCTGTCTGTCCTTCTGATCATCTGCTGGTTCTGATGCTCCTGCTCCTCGCCCTCCTACTCCTCGTCAGTCCTTCCATAAGCAATCGATCACTGAGACAACAGTATGTGCGCACTCATCCAACGACACATAAGCTGAATGTGTTCCTGTCCAAGTTGCTGGTGCTGCAGTCCCTTCCTTTCCAAGTGGTGGACTCTGCACCTTTCAGAGAACTGATGGTTTGTGCCGAGCCAAGGTGGAGAGTCCCAAGCCGTCATTTCTTTGCCAACAAGGCAGTACCAGCCCTGCACACACATGTAGAACAGAAGGTGGGCCCGTCCTTGAGCCTGTTAGTGTCTGCCAAAGTGCACGGCAGCACTGATGTGTGGAGCTGTAACTATGGTCAGGGACAATACATGTCCTTCACAGCCCACTGGGTGAATGTGGTTCCTGCACAGCCACACCAGCAACTTGGCCTGGTGACGCTGCTTCCGCATCCACGTTTTCACGCCGTTGGTCCTGCAACAATGTCTTTAGCCTCCACTGCAGGGACAATTCACAGTGCCCCTCCAGCTTACCACATGTGCAGGGCATGGCAGTGTCACGCTGTTCTGCACCTCATTTGCCTGGGCGAACGGAGTCACACAGGGGAGGAACTGCTCCGTGTCCTCAATCAAGAAATTGAATCCTAGCTTTCTCCACAATAACTCAATATCGGAACCATGGTGACCGAAAACAGGAAGAACATGGTGTCGGCGCTGCGTCAAGGAGGGCTGAGCCATGCGCCCTGGATGGAGCACCTGTTCAATCTGGTTGTCAAGCGGTTCCTGAAGTCTTCCACCCATCTGCAAGACATTCTAAAAATGGCCAGGAAACTTTGCATGCACTTCAGACACTCGTACACCTCAAAGCACACCCTTTTTGAGCTGCAGCGGCAGAACGACATCCCCCAACAGAGGCTGATATGCGACGTTTCCACCCTCCATATGTTGGACCGACTATACGAACAGAGAAAGGCCATAAACGATTTCTTGATGATCCAAGCGGACAGGAGTACTCCCCTGTGTAACTTCGATGTCAGCCAGTGGCAGCTCATGCGTGACACCTGCCATTTTCTCAGGCCCTTTGAGGAGGCCATGTTATTTGTCAGTCGCCACTACTATGGGATAAACAATGTCATTCCACTGCTTCATGTCCTGGAATAGATGATGGTAAATCTGGCTGGTCAGGGGAATGGAGACGTGGCGTCTACATTTCATGGCCACATGAGCCCTGTGGGGGCTGAACTGAAGGAGGAGGACATTGGAGCACAAGCAATGTGTAGCGAAATGGGTGGTTTTTCTAAACCGGTGACTGGAGAGGAGGACCAGGAGCAGGCAGAGGAACTACAGGGCGATGAGGAAGACTAGGTAGATGACCCAGACACACCATGGCAGTATGCAGTGGAGATGGAGGCAGGGAGTCCCTCAGAGTCACTTGCGCAAATAGCCCGATGCATGCTCTCTTGCTTGCGTAGTGACAGCCGAATTGTCACCATTCTACAGAGGGATGAATTCTTTTTCTCCACCTTGTTGGACCCTCGCTACCAGTCCAAAATGGGGGCCTTTTTTACACCCGCTGAGAGGGAGGACAAACTGAACTACTACAGAGACATCCTATGTAGTCAGTTGGCCGCTGCCTATCTGCACCATTGTCCATCCTCTCGCAGGTCTGACCAGGGGGGGCCCTCTGCGCTCACGTTCCATGCCCATGGGTGCTGTGGCAGGGTGGGGGGGGATTAGGAGCAGTTCCAGCTCCATTAGCAGCAATGTGAGTCTAGAGTCGCTGATGAGTAGTTTCTTCAGCCACCTAGTGATGAAACTACTCACCTGCAGTAGCAGCAGCCAGACCTGGAGCAGGACCTGAACCAGCAGGTGGTGGCATACTTGGACAGCACCCTGCCACCCCACATTGAAGATCCGCTGGACTACTGGGCAGCCAAACTGGTTTTGTGGCCGCATCTGGCAGAGTTTGCACTGGAAAAGCTGTCCTGCCCAGCCAGTAGTGTGGCATCAGAGCAGGTGTTTAGTGCGGCGGGGACCATAGTTACCCCAAAGAAGAACTCGCCTGTCCACCCAAAATGTGGAGAGACCCACCTTTGTCAAGATGAATCAGGCGTGGATCAGCCAGGATTTCCACACACCAATGTCTGATGCATTAGTCTAGATCATCCATGGTGAGACACCAACACTTTGACAAAAGAGACTGGTTTCTTCTGGCTACCTGCCTCAGCTACTATTCTGATGCTGCCACACATCTGATGCCAAGTGCTCCTTCTTTTACCCACCATCTTCAGCTGGTACTGGTATTGCTACCCACCTCCACACTATGTCACCTTTCCACTCTGTGGTCTCCTCATGCTGCTGCAACCTCCACACTATGTCACCTTGCCACTCTGTGGTCTCCTCATGCTGCTGCCACCTCCACACTAAGTCACATTGCCACTCTGTGGTCTCCTCATGCTGCTGCCACCTCTACATTATGTCACCTTGCCACTCTGTGGCCTCCTCATGCTGCTGCCACCTCCACACCATGTCACCCTGCCACTCTGTGGCTTCCTGATGCTGCCACCACCTCCACACTGTCATTGTGCCACTGTGTGGCCTCCTCCTGATTCTGCTGCCACCGCCACACTGTCATTGTGCCACTCTGTGGCCTCCTTATGCTTCTTTCACCTCACCACTGTGTCATAGGGCCACTCAGTAGACTTCTCATGCTGTTCCCATCCTCCCCACTTCATGACTGGGCAACTATGTTGCCTTTCGGCCTGTCTGACATCATCATTTATTTGACCCTTCTTCTGATCTGTCAAAAGGAAGTAAAAATGAGGCGCACAACGGATCCTGTCTGTGTAGCAGTTGTAAGGCCTGTATGGACCCATCAGAATTGGCTTGTGATTTGGTAGCCAAAAGTAGGATTGGTACAAAACACAGAAGACATGCAAATAATTCATTCATGTGTCATCTCTGTTTTGGATTCACTCACCATCATGATTCACCATAATTTTTTTTGGTATTAGCAATACTGATGGATTACTGACCAAATGCTGATCGAGTGATGGTGGATGCTCAACAGAAAGGATCCGTTTTTTGTGGGTTATTGTTCTGAGAGATCAGAGGAAGGGCAAAATAATCAGTGACGTCAACACAAACTTACTGCTGACATCCTCTTAACTCTGTCGAGGGGGGGAGGCTCTACTTGTATAAGCGTTTAATAGAACAAGTTCTGTTGACATCTATGTGGAATCTGCAGATGACAGTGTAAAAGGAGTGTGCTTCTTCTTGCCGCTAACATCGACCTGTAAGGCTGGGTTCATACTTGAGAATAAATTCGGATCGAACCACATTTTTTCAAAAAATGTAGCGAATCAGCCGATTAGATTTTTTTTAAAATTTGCTCATCTCTACAATTTTTTGTGTTTAAAAAAATTTACTTGCCAATGTCACAGAGAAATATAATAAATAATCAGCTCTTTAATTGGTTCAGTGAGACCAGCCTTTTTTTTTTTTTTGTGCTAAACACCTCTTTTGCATCCGGAACACGGATATATACAATTGTTTGTCTGTCAGACAATTTTGTGGGTGACCGTAACAAAATGAGGAGAGCATCGACTAGAGCATAGACATGGCCATGGTTGTGGTGCTGGTGGAGCTCCTGCTGCAGGGAGAGGACATTGTCAATCTGTGCCAGGTACATGTCCAAATGAAACACCTTCCTCTGGTGCACGCATGTGATAGGACGTTCTGCTTAATTTTGTATGCCCTAATATATAATATACAGTATAAGAATGGTGAGGCCAGAACCAGTAGAGGCAATAGTAGATTGGATGGCTGAGAGTGCCTCCAGTTCCTTCACACTATCTTCCATCCTTCCACTGCTGAAAGGGCAGAGTTTGCATCGGCGGCCCACGGGAACCCTGGCACATCAGCCAAGCAGTCTGAGCCAAGCGTCATGCAGCAGTCACTTATGCTTTTTGATGACTCTACTGGCAGGGTGTTTGTGGGCCATCCACCTAGCCCTGCCCCAGAAGTGGAAGTAATTGAGTGCACTGATGCCCAACCACTTATGTTTGAGGATGAGGATGTGAGAGAATCACCACAGGTCGTCTCTGATGATGACGAGACACAGCTACTGCCTAATGCGCCAAGAGACATAGCACACCAAAGCCAGTGCAAAGGAGTTCCCTGGTGTGACAGTTCTTCAGCCAGTGTGCTGACGACAGGACACGGGCGGTTTGCACGCTGTGCAATCAGAGCCTGAAGCGAGGCATAAATGTTCTAAACCTGAGCACCACCTGCATGATCCGGCATCTATCCGCAAAGTTCAAGCTGTAGTGGAGTAAACATCTCAAGAACCATGAAAGATCAGAGGCTCCTCCTGCTCCCTCTTCTGCTGCAGCCTTGGCCTCTTCCTCCCCCTCTGGAGTGAAAGTGGCACATGCCACCCCGCAAACAAAGGATGTGGCAGCAACACCACCATCTCCACCACTTTACCAAGCATCTCCACACTGTACCATGGAAGCGTTCAGCTTTCCATCCCCCAAACACTGGAGAGAAAGAGGAAGTACCGCCCTACCAACCCGCGAGCCTTGGCTCTGAATGCCAGCATTTCAAAATTGCTGCCATTCCGTCTGGTGGAGACTGACAGTTTTAAAAATGCCATAACAGCAGCTGTCCCATGGTACGTGGTTCCCAGCCTTGTCCTGCACAAACAAATGGCGGAAAAATCATGTGTGCGCTGCGCAATGCCATCAGTGGCAAGGTCCACATAAGGGATATTATATCTCTCTAACTGCCCATTGGGTAAATGTAGTGACAGCTGGGCCTAAGGCGGACAGCAGTTTGGCGCATGTCATACTGCCACAGAGGATTGCTGGATGTTTCTCGGTGCCTCCTGTTGCCTCCTCTTCCTACTCCGCTTCCTTCTTTACCACCTCTTCATCACGTCAGCGCAACACCTGCACCACCAACTTCAGCACAGCTTTGGGGAAACAACAGCAGGGTGTTCTGAAACTCATATGTTTGGGGGAAAGACCCCACACCATGCAGAAGCTTTGGTCGGGCATGGAACAACATACCAATGAGTGGTTGGTGCTGCTGAGCCTCAAGCCCAGCCTGGTGGTGTGCGACAACAGGCAAAATGTGGTAGCAGCTCTGGGCCTTGCCTGGCGCATTTGCTGAAGTTGGCAATGCAGAGGTTCCTGAAGAATTACCCCAATATGTCCAGGCAGAAAGTGAGGGTTGTCTGTGCACGCTTTTGGCGTTCTCACCCTGCCACTGCTCGCCTATCTGCGCTGCAACGTAACTTTGGCCTTCCCAGTTACTGCCTCATATGCGACATACCCACAAGGTGGAACTCAACCTTGCACATGCTGGAGAGACTGTGCGAGCAGCAGCAGACGATAGTGGAGTTTCAGCTGCAGCACGCATGGGTGAGTTGCTTTGTGGAACAGCACCATTTCACCACCAAGTGGGCCTCCATGCAGGACTTTTGTGCCATGTTGCACTGCTTCGAGTACTCCACCAACATGGCCAGCAGTGATTACGCTGTCATCAGCCTTGCTATTCCACTTCTATGTCTTCTTGAACAAACACTTCAGGCACTGATGGATAAGGATGTGGCACAGAAGGAAGAGGAGGAGGAACACAGACCATTCTCATGGTTATCAGACCAGTCGTCCACAGGTGGCACAGAGGGTGGGTTCCTGCACCAACAGAGGCCAGGTACCCAACATTCTAACCGGGCCTCATTACTGGGTGACCACCCTGCTAGATCCCCACTATAAGTACAACGTGCCGTCCTTAATTCTGTCACTGGAGCGCGAACGGAAGATGCAAGAGTACAAGCGAATGCTGGTAGAGGAGCTACAGATAGCATTCCTACCTGACAGCGGGGGCTCAGTGAAAACTCGTGGTGGAGACAGAGGAAGTCACCAATGCAGCAGGGGCACTATTAGCATCTCAGAAATGTGAAAAGCGTTGTCTGCACGCCACAATATACAGCACCACCATCTGATACTGACGGTCTTAGCAGGGGGCAGCATTTCAGCAACATGGTGGAACAGTACATGTCCACACATCTGCACGTACTGCCCCATTTAACTTCTGGGTCTCCAAATTGGGCACATGGCCTGAGACTGCCCTTTACTCCTTGGAGGTGCTGGCCTGCCCTGCGGCAAGTGTGTTGTCCGAACATGTGTTTAGCACGGCAGGGGGGGTGATCACAGACAGGCGCATCTGCCTGTCCAGAGCCAATGTGGACAAGCTCACATCAAGCTCACATTCATTAAAATGAACTAGGCATGGATCCCACAGGACTTGTCTGAACCTTGACCAGAGTACAGAGGTACTCAGCCATTGTTATACTCCAGCGCAGTTTGTGCATTCTCTTTGCCATTTCCCAATGTTTTCTGGCATCCACAAACCATAAAACAAAGAAGAAACCCATAAGGAAAATAATAATAATAATAATAACAAAAAAAGGTTGGTGACCTCTTCCGCCTGCACCGCCACTTCCACTTCTTCCATCTGCACCGCCATGTCCGCCTCCCCCTCCACTGGGACCTCCACGTCCTGGCTCAAGATTATTATAGAGAAGTATATTGGGAGCATCTAGCTATTGTTGTACTCCAGCGCAGTTGGTGCATTCTCTTTGCTATTTCTCAATGTGTTGGGGCCTCCACAAAAAAAAAAAAAATGCATAATTTAAAAAGGTGGTGACCTGCACCGCCACGTCCGCCTGCATTGCAACATATTCTCCTCCCTCTGCATCGCCACATCCGCCTCGTCTGTCTGCACCATCACGTCCGCCTCCTCCTCCACTAGGACCTCCGCTTCCAGGCTCAAGATTATTATGTCTTATATTGGCAGAATAGAGAAGTATACCGGCCACACCCAGCCATTGTTATACTGTAGCGCAGTTTGTGCGTTCTCTTCACTGTTTCCCAATGTTTTGGGGCCTCCACAAACCCAAAAAAATTGAAAAATAAAAAATGACATTTTAAAAAGGTGGTGACCTCCTCCGCGTGCACAGCTACGTCCACCTCTTGCTTCTGCAATACAAATTCTTCTGTGGAGTGTGTCTGTAACACACTTGCAATTTTTTTAAATTTAGAACACCTCTTTGGCATCCGTCCCACTGTAGTGGGAGAAAAATTATTTTAATATATAGTCCCAAGATATGGGACGTATGAGATTTACCTCCTCCTGAACTCGGACTTCCACCTCCTGGCTCAAGATTATTATGTCTAATATTTGCAGAGTAGAGAAATATACTGGCCACACCCCAATAAATGACTAAAGGTCACACACAAAATTGACAGACACATAAAAATAAAACAGAAAGAGTGTTGGCTTCTTTCTCCACCTCCTCCACTTTTTCCAACTACACCGCCACGTCCACAGCCTCCTCAACTTCCTACTCCACTTGAACCTTGGGGCTCGCAGCCTCCTCCCTCCTCCCATTGTATTAGTGATCTTACTTTGGAGGTATGTGTGAGTTTGGCTGTGAGTCGGACCTTGGCACCTATCGGACAGTGTTCACACACTATAGGTAGGTTAGCGGTAGGTCCCTCGCTACACTGAGATACCTTAGCGGGGTGTGCGGGCTACGATATGTTCCTGACAGGACTATATTGGCTAAAATCTCAATTTTTAACATCAGTGTGAGGGTTTAGCCTTGTATTGTCAGTTTCATACTATTGTGGTGCACCATTTGCAGTGATCTATCCACTTGGACCTCCGCCTATTGGTTAAAGATTTTAATTTTTTATTTTATGTTATTTTAAGTTATTTATCTATCCACATTTGTTTGCAGGGCAATTGTACTGCTCTTATGCCCCCTTTGGAGCCTTTTGCAGCCCTCTAGCCCTTTCTATGACTTTTTTTACAGCCATTTTAGTGCCTCAAAGTTCGGGTCCCCATTAACTTTAATGGGGTTCGTTGTTCGGGGGTTGAGTTTGTAACCCGAATCGAACTTTGAAACGAAGTTCTGCCGAACCCCTCGAACCCAGTCATCCAGCGGTCTGCTCATCCCTATCCAGGATCTGTCCATTAATTTGAATTGGCTGGATGAAGTCACTGCAAGCAAAATATGATGCAGATGTTGGGCCTTTTAATGCTTTCATTTGGGCAAAATTTAATGAAATAACCCTTCTCTTGACAAATATTACACATTTTTGTCACTGGTGGCTGTTTTCAATGGCACCCTAGCTTGTTGACTTCTTCCTCCAGCGATTAATCCAGATGGTCTATATAATGCAGTTCCAGATGTGCTTATGTCTCTTCTTACAAGGAGAAAGTCATCTGCCACAGAAATTGCTTTGTCAGCATTTTTGGGTTGATGTTTCTTAACCCAGGCATGAACATCCGCTGGAAGTATTTGTTTAAACTGTTCAAGTATGATTACTTTGCTGATTTGTTCAGTTGTTCTGGTGTCTGATTTCATCCATTTCATGTATAAATCTTTTAGACATGTAAACACCTCTCTTGGACAATCTGTGTAGCAATACTTCAGTTCTCCTAAACTTTGGGAATCATTTATTAATTAATAAGTCCCTGTGCTGGTGGTGGATCCTCCAAAGTTACATTGAGGCGCCGGTCTCGACATAACTTATTCAGTATTCAGCGCCAGTCTAAATGTAAGATAGCTTCCATGCTGGCTAACATTTACACCATTTTCTATGCCTAAAACAGGTGTAGAAAATGATGAATGAGACGGGCCCTTCCACGCCCACTTTTTTAGACCTGATCATAAATTATCCCCTTTTGTCTGTAGGTTTCTTCACTGATGTCATATTGCCTTAAAAGTGTCTCCTTAACATGTCAGTTATTTGCATCCTATATATTCATGCGGCTACATGCACCAGTCTCACCATCCACTATTCCTTAGACCACTGCAATCCTTTCAAATGTAGTTACTGTAAATAAGCCTCAATATCATATTTTAAGAAGAGTAAGTCTTCCCTTGTGAGGGTCTTTCCAAGGAGACAAAGTAACAGGTGGAGGATGAGGAGGTCCGTTTGGAACAGTAAACTCCAGTGTTCATCCAGACATTGCAATTCTTCCTGATTTCCTCTGGCTTCCTCCAGTTGCCTTTTGTCTGCTTCAATTTGCTGCACAGCTAACCATTTCATCAGGTCATCAGTGCTTTCAGGTAAAGTATTCTGAGGGGGTGAGGCAGCTCGCTGCACCTCTACTTCCTCATCTGTATCTGCAGTCGGTTTGATTTTAGGTCTGGCACCTTAACTTTCAATTGGTTTGGTTTTCTTTGCAGCAGTTCTCTTTGTAGTGTTAAGGGGTCGCGCTCTCCCAGGGGTCGGCAATGACAGACTTCTTATCAAACAGGGGGTTTTCAAGCTCAAACAGTACTTTATTTGTCAGACAGCACATCGCAGTTCTAAGTTTGGTGTCACTTGGCACAATGAAGTCACAGCTTCACCTCACAACGTGTTACAGCAACACAAAACAAACGCTTGCCCGACTAGGCACTCACTATACAGAGGTCTCCCTAACTCACCTCTAGGTCAGTGTTCACACTGCGGTATTCGCCTTCACTCAGCCATGCGGTAAGACAGCTTCCTAGCTGTGACCAATGCAACCCATTGGGGTCTCGGTCCACCAGTCCTCCTGCCTGTGACAACGCAATACGCAATATATGTGAACACTCGGGGTCATTTAGCTTTCCAGGATCGCCATCTTCTCCGCTTAGATTGTTGGCACACCCCAAGAAACTACTCCAACACTGCAGATTTGGGTGCAAACTGGCCACGACCAGCTTTGTCACTGGCCACTGACTACACAGTAGTTCTCCCTCTCTATCGGGATCTGGGTCTACCACCCAGCTCCCCAAAACACAACACAGTGTTTACCCTACATAGGGTAAGAGGGTCCTGGCTCCCACAGGCCTTGGCACAGCCTGCTCCTTCCCCAGACTGGGAGCCCTGATTGAGGAGCTCAGCCCACCTTTACCTGCACTCCTCAGTTGGCTGCTATTTATCTTAATTACCAGCCTAGATGCTGCAGACAGTCGGAAAAACCTATTTTCCGAGCCTTTCTTGTTCTCACCCAGCTTCCTCTGTGTGAGATATACTATTTTAATGGCCCTCATATGGCCCTCTGGCAGCTCCACTCTCACAATATATAAAATGTATATTTTTTTTTTAGTTAGAATAATTTTTATTGACATATCATAAATAGACATCGATTTCAAGATAAATGATATACATTACATGTGGATTATTCATTACATGTTATTGCTTGCATAACATTAGTGTTCCCACATTATGGTACATTTTATATCATGTCTTGTCGATATATTTTTTAACCCCATCCCGACCGCCTAACGCACGGATGCGTCCGGAAGGTGGCTGATTCATTCCTCCTGGACGCATCCGTGCGTCATCTCGCGAGACGCGAGATTTCCTGTGAATGCGCGCACACAGGATCGGAAGGTAAGCGAGTGGATCTCCAGCCTGCCAGCGGCGATCGTTCGCTGGCAGGCTGGAGATGCGATTTTTTTAACCCCTAACAGGTATATTAGACGCTGTTTTGATAACAGCGTCTAATATACCTGCTACCTGGTCCTCTGGTGGTCCCTTTTGTTTGGATCGACCACCAGAGGACACAGGCAGCTCAGTAATATGTAGCACCAAGCACCACACTACACCCCCCCCGTCACTTATTAACCCCTTATTCACCCCTGATCACCCCATATAGACTCCCTGATCACCCCCCTGTCATTGATCACCCCCCTGTAAGGCTCCATTCAGACGTCCGTATGATTTTTACGGATCCACTGATACATGGATCGGATCCGCAAAACGCATATGGACATCTGAATGCAGCCTTACAGGGGGGTGATCAATAACGTCACCCCATATAGACTCCCTGATCACCCCCCTGTGATTGATCACCCCCCTGTAAGGCTGCATTCAAATGTCCGTATGATTTTTACGGATCCACTGATACATGGATCGGATCCGCAAAACACATACGGACATCTGAATGGAGCCTTATAGGGGGGTGATCAATGACAGGGGGGTGATCACCCCATATAGACTCCCTAATCACCCCCCTGTCATTGATCACCCCCCCCTGTCATTGATCACCCCCCTGTCATTGATCACCCCCCTGTAAGGCTCCATTCAGACATTTTTTTGGCCCAAGTTAGCGGAAATATATATTTTTTTCTTACAAAGTCTCATATTCCACTAACTTGTGCCAAAAAATAAAATCTCACATGAACTCACCATACCCCTCACGGAATCCAAATGCGTAAAATTTTTTAGACATTTATATTCCAGACTTCTTCTCACGCTTTAGGGCCCCTAGAATGCCAGGGCAGTATAAATACCTCACATGTGACCCCATTTCGGAAAGAAGACAAAAAAAATTCTATGAACTCGCCATGCCCCTCATTGAATACCTTGGGGTGTCTTCTTTCCAAAATGGGGTCACATGTGGGGTATTTATACTGCCCTGGCATTCTAGGGGCCCTAAAGCGTGAGAAGAAGTCTGGGATCCAAATGTCTAAAAATGCCCTCATAAAAGGAATGTGGGCCCCTTTGCGCATCTAGGCTGCAAAAAAGTGTCACACATCTGGTATCGCCGTACTCAGGAGAAGTTGGGCAATGTGTTTTGGGGTGTCATTTTACATATAACCATGCTGGGTGAGATAAATATCTTGGTCAAATGCCAACTTTATATAAAAAATGGGAAAAGTTGTCTTTTGCCGAGATATTTCTCTCACCCAGCATGAGTATATGTAAAAAGACACCCCAAAACACATTGCCCAACTTCTCCTGAATACGGCGATACCACATGTGTGACACTTTTTTGCAGCCTAGGTGGGCAAAGGGGCCCACATTCCAAAGAACACCTTTCGGATTTCACAGGTCATTTACCTACTTACCACACATTAGGGCCCCTAGAATGCCAGGGCAGTATAACTACCCCACAAGTGACCCCATTTTGGAAAGAAGACACCCCAAGGTATTCCGTGAGGGGCATGGCGAGTTCCTAGAATTTTTTATTTTTTGTCACAAGTTAGCGGAAAATGATGATATATATTTTTTTTTCTTACAAAGTCTCATATTCCACTAACTTGTGACAAAAAATTAAAACTTCCATGAACTCACTATGCCTATCACGAAATACCTTGGGGTGTCTTCTTTCCAAAATGGGGTCACTTCTGGGGTAGTTATACTGCCCTGGCATTTTAGGGGCCGAATGCGTGAGAAGAGGTTTGAAATCAAAATCTGTAAAAAATGGCCGGTGAAATCGAAAGGTGCTCTTTGGAATGTGGGCCCCTTTGCCCACCTAGGCTGCAAAAAAGTGTCACACATCTGGTATCCCCATACTCAGGAGAAGTTGGGCAACGTGTTTTGGGGTGTCTTTTTACATATACCCATGCTGGGTGAGAGAAATATCTTGGCAAAAGACAACTTTTCCCATTTTTTTTATACAAAGTTGGCAATTGACCGAGATATTTATCTCACCCAGCATGGGTATATGTAAAATGACACCCCAAAACACATTGCCCAACTTCTCCTGAGTACGGAGATACCACATGTGTGACACTTTTTTGCAGCCTAGGTGGGCAAAGAGGCCCACATTCCAAAGAGCACCTTTCGGATTTCACCGGCCATTTTTTACAGATTTTGATTTCAAACTACTTACCACACATTTGGGCCCCTAGAATGCCAGGGCAGTATAACTACCCCACAAGTGACCCCATTTTGGAAAGAAGACACCCCAAGGTATTCGCTGATGGGCATAGTGAGTTCATAGAAGTTTTTATTTTTTGTCACAAGTTAGTGGAATATGAGACTTTGTAAGAAAAAAAAAAATGTTTAAAAAAAATCATCATTTTCCGCTAACTTGTGACAAAAAATAAAAAGTTCTATGAACTCACTATGCCCATCAGCGAATACCTTAGGGTGTCTACTTTCCGAAATGGGGTCATTTGTGGGGTGTTTGTACTGTCTGGTCATTGTAGAACCTCAGGAAACATGACAGGTGCTCAGAAAGTCAGAGCTGCTTCAAAAAGCGGAAATTCACATTTTTTATCAAAGACATGTAGAACAATAAATTTAGAGCAAAATTTATATATGGATGTCGTTTTTTTTTGCAAAATTTTACAACAAAGTGAAAAATGTCATTTTTTTGCAAAAAAATCGTTAAATTTCGATTAATAACAAAAAAAGTAAAAATGTCAGCAGCAATGAAATACCACCAAATGAAAGCTCTATTAGTGAGAAGAAAAGGAGGTAAAATTCATTTGGGTGGTAAGTTGCATGACCGAGCAATAAACGGTTAAAGTAGTGTAGGTCAGAAGTGTAAAAAGTGGCCTGGTCATTAAGGGTGTTTAAGCTGAGGTGGTTAAAAGAAGGTAGATTATAGTTAACTTACCAAAACATTTTAACATTTTGCTGTTACAAACTTTCTTTTGTCATTTTTAACATATAAAAATGTTTTTTGTTTTTTTTTAAATGGGAGTACTTGAAGCAATACTCAATCCCACTTCTAACACCACATGGAAAGCATGGGATTTTCAAAAGAACATTCAGGCCCTTTGAATCCAGAGGAAACAGTAGTCTGGTTTGAAGTTGTTTGGGAGCAGCACTTATACAAAAGCAGCCAAACAATGTGAGTTTGTGAGCATTCGCGTGTTAGATTTCAAATGTGTTTTTTTTTTTATTAAGTGCGGGAGTTTAAGTGAGGGAATATCTGTGAGACCCTGCTAAATTATTTGTGCACATTGCTGAGTGGCTGTGCCTGACTTTATTGTACTCTATACCAAGTCAGACAAGTATAGTATAGTTTATAGTATAGTTTATACACTGTGACTTGCTTTTGCTGCCAGATTTATTGCATAGCAGCTAAGAGTATACTGTGATTACATTTTTTTCTTCTTCCTTTTCCAGTGTGTTGCCCAGGTAAGTAATTAGGGTGTGGCTATCTAATTAGGATAAGTTAAATAGCCAGTCTTAAAGGCAGCTCAGTCCTTTGAATCCAGTCTGGTTAAATGTTGTTTGGGAGCAGCACCTATACAAGCAGAAAAACAACACAAGTTTTTGAGCGTTCACGTGTTTGATTTTCAGTGTGTGTTTGTATTAGTTGTGTGACATTAGATTAAGTGACTTGAGATTTAGGAACTTTAGGCTAGACTATGTCAGTTTCTTATCACTTCACTGTATTTTTCTTTCTCTTTTCTTGCGTAATCCCAATTTGTATGTGTTCCATTATTGACCGCGCAGTCCAGTGCAAATCTTGTCTATTATATGCAGTCCTGGAACATCCGTTTGATGGTGCATATCTATGTTCAAAATACTAGCAAATTACTCGACTGGAATCGCACATCGTGTATCTCAATTAGAGAATTTCAACACTGAGAAGCGTTGGCAATTTGGAAAAAGAGTTTACTGCTCACTGAGCAGGCACTCTATGGGGTAGATGTGGGCTGAGGAAAGTGAGGTAGGTAGCTGGATAACCGTTACAAAGCAGGGCAGGGAAGAGTGCCAGGGAGGCTAGCCATGATCTAACACACCCAAAAAGTTTTCAAAGATGGCAGATAAGGGGGTTGTCACTTCAGTGAGAGCACTGCTGCAGCCAGACACTTCCTCTGCCAGTCAGGGGAATTTCAGCTCCAGTAAGCAGGGGACCAGGACAGTAGGGCAGGCCAGACAGGTGCTGGTAGTGGGAGACTCAATTATTAGGGGTACAGACAGGGTGATCTGTCACAAAGACCAGGATCGTCGAACGGTGTGTTGTTATCCTGACATATCGCGGATCGGGTTGACAGATTACTGAGAAGGGCTGGAGAAGATCCAGCAATCATGGTCCATATTGGAACCAATGACAAAGTTAGAGGTAGATGGAACATCCTTAAAAATGATTTTAGGGATCAGAAATACTACATATACCACGAGCCACTCAAGAAAGGCAGAGGGAGGTTAACAAATGGCTCAAGAACTGGTGTAAGAAGGAGGGGTTTGGGTTCCTGGAGAACTGGTCCGACTTCTCTGTCTGCTACAGGCTCTATCGTAGTGATGGGCTGCACCTCAATGGGGAAGGTGCAGCTGTTTTGGAGGAGAAGATGGCTAGAACGTTGGAGGAGTGTTTAAAATAGGGACTGTGTGGAGGGTAATTACATTATAGGAGGGGAAGATAGTGCAGATAGAGACCTGGGGCCAGGTAATGGAATTGGGGGAGGAATGGAAGGAGGGACTAGAACAGTTCATAAGGAAAAGGTGTAGGGTAAAAAAATATATATATACAAAAACCTCTCAATTGTATGTAAACTAATGCCAGAAGCCTGACTTATAAAACTGCAGAACTGGAATTAGTGATGTGTGAGGAGGACTACGACATAACGGGAATAACTGAGATATGGCTGGATGATAGCTATGACTGGGCAGTTATTGTACAGGGTTACAGTCTGTTTAGAAAGGATCTGCCTTTATGTAAAGTCCTGTCTTAAGCCCTTTAAGGGGTTACACTCTCAGGCTGGGCGGAGATGACAGATTCTCTTGCAGACCACAGGGTTAAAGTCCAAATGCTGCTTTATTTATCACACTCCGGCAATACAGGCAACCCCAGTTATAATTCACTGGGTAAGGTGAAGGTCCAACACCGCAAAACATAAACCAAACTGAAATAAACACCTGCCCGTCTGGGCCCTGGCTAATACAGTGAAGATCCTAGCTCACCTATTGAACACAGGTCACATAGAGAACTCGGCTTCTCTAGCCAGCAGGGCAGCCAGCTTCCCAGGCTTTCTCCAGGCATTCCTCTCCTCAGACTGACAGCATGGACTGTGCTTTATTTCCCCTTGATGATCCCAGCTGGCTTCAGCAGGGATCCCTCAGGCAAGGGGAAATCCTGTCCTGGATTTTATTTACCTCACCCAGTTGAGGAAGCTGGGTGGGATATACACACCTTCCAGGACTTTACCATACACTTTTCTGTTCACCTTACCACAGCCCACACTCCAGAAAGATATAAGTGAGGGACATGAACATGTGGAGTCACTTCGGGTAGAAATACAGGGTGGCAAAAACAATAAAATTAGTTATAGGAGTTTATCATAAGCCACCTAATATACCGAAGACGACAATAATGAGGTTGTTATTATAGGGGACTTCATCTACCTAGTGTCACGTTCTGGAGGCCCAGGCAGACCTCTGGAACGTCTTGCAAACAGGTCAAGACAGGTAGATTCAGACCAGGGTCCAACAGAATACTATATTACACATGTAATAAGTGAACATGACAGTAACAGGAACAGCAGACAAGGGTAATAGTGGTAGCACTACCACTGAACCAAGTGCACCGGCAATGCATTATGCCAAACCCAGAGGGCAGAGAGCCAGTGACCTCTGTTCTTCACAGGGCCCCTGATGGTGGGTATTATCTTGGCCGTGGGATCACTGATCGCACCTCCAGGAAGGTCCTGGTACACTTGGCCGCTACCTGCAGAGAACCACAGACAACAACAGGACTGGAACCCAAACAAACTCATGACATGGATCAGACAAAAAACAGGAACCTGTACACAAGCAGATGCCTGGACCCCATGCGTAACGGAAGCATGGCGGTCACAGGCAGAGCTGCACAAAGACTAGATATCCTCCCTCCTGAGAACCCAGGAGCCCTCTCAGGAAGGCAGGACATACACAGGACAGGAACAGAAGCAGTAAGGCGTTGAAGGCAAGACATTGAACAGACAGGATCAGTAGGCAGCCAGCCTACACAAAAGGAGTGACAGAACCGCACTGTGATACAAACAGAAATACATCCATACTCAGACCACGTTCACACACAAGGCCGCAGGCAGCACGCATTGCAGAACCAACATACATGGGAACACCCACAGCCAGTACACAAAATGTGTAGTGTACGGGGACTGTAATACCCGTCACTACCAAAGGTCACTTGGTGTGCTGTCGTCCCTCCTTAATTATGGGGAAGTTGGTGTATGTCAGTTTTATAAGATGTCATTTAATGTAATGCATGTATTTCCCTGTTACTGTGAAACTTGCATGTACAGGCCTGCTAGGGGTGTCATTCCAGCTCTTAGTCCTTAGAGGGAGCTAGGGAGCCCTAGTTTATATAAGGCCCAGACAGGGAAGTAGAAAGTCAGACGGAGTCTAGTGTCTGTAATCTACAGTTGGAGATTAGACAATGTCAGAGACAAGTCCAGGCCTGAAGCCTGCTGTCCAGGAGAAGATTCCCTCCTGAATTCCCATATGCAGAAACAGGAATATCTTAGCTAAAGAGCCTGAGGAAGTTTCCAGAAGCTGAGAGAGAGAGACAGAGGCAAAGTGCAGAGAAGCAAGAGGTACTCAGAATAACAGAGGAGGTACTTTATCAAACTACAGCCAAGGATCTAAAGCCAGAACTGGGTGAATGGGCCTTGGAGAAGATTTGCTATATTCCAGGATCAGACAGAAATAGAGTGCAAGCTCCTGTACTGCAAGTCCTGTGTTTAACACTCTGTAATAACCTTGCTGAATCTGTATTGCCTGCATCGACCGTATTACAAAATCGACTGTATGCCAAGGAACTGCGATTCCAATATTGTCTCTGCATGAAAACTACTAAAGTTGGAGTTCTGTTTTAATACCACGTCTTCCTCGATTTATTCCTGCATCCGCAAACGGCGTGCCACCGTTTACTTGGCACTGGCGTCACGAACAATTTCTACCATCACCTGCCTATGCAGAGAGTCAGCCGTACCAGGTTAGTGTACATTGCACTACATCACCCAGAAACACCTGTTACACACAACTTGAGTACGCTGCACCTCTCTTTTGGCGTCACGAACAGGATACGCACGCTTTATAGTGCAAGAAGCGTGAACTTTGTGCCTTATACAGTTGCCCTGTGACCAAAGTGACAATTTTCCTGTTTATTGAAAGTGAACTTTGTGGACTGAAAATTATACCCAAAGTGTACCAAAAACTTCCAAAAAGCGCTGTGCAGTGTTGCGCTACACAGAGGAAGAAAATCGCCACATTGGAGTGTGGTTTTATGGACTTTTTATCATCCTGCTTGCTGTCAGTGAATAGACAGCGTTTCTTGCTAAAGATGGCCGCTGGGCTTGCTGAATTTACTGCTGCGTCATCTTCATCCCGAAAAGGCGGGAAAAATTGGCGCCTTTCTGAGGAAAAAGCGGGAAGGAGTTCAAGGTCAGGCGCCACTGCTTATCTGGACATTTGCATGTCTGCCAGCATGGACACCGCCTTCCACATACTGGAATACCTGGGGGGCGGCCTCCCAGTGCAGTGGGAGGAGCTGGCTGCTGTAATTGACGCGACCCTATCGCTCTCCTCAGAAGGATCGAGCATGTTGGAAAGTGAGCATCATTGTGCTGCAATGTCTACGCCTAAAATACCGCAAGTGCCTGATGTTGGTGTAGAGCCAGAGGAGGCTCCACCGGCCTACTCTCCGGGACCGGAGAAACCCGCCTGCCGCCCAAGGGAGGAAGAACCAGGGCCCTGCTATGGCTCGTGGAGGGACTTCTTCCAGCCCTCTTTCAAATGGTCTTCATTAATGGCGGAGATCCGGGAGGCCGCTATAAAGCGGAATACAAAGACTAAAATTGTGTATGAAGAATTGACTAAAACCATCCACGAAAAGCATGTTAACACCCAACCCCGCCTGGAAAGGAGAAAGGGAGTGGTGCTGTCATTCGACAAAACCCGTGGCTACGGGTTCATCCAGGACTATCTAACTGGCAGAGACCTCTATGTGAATCGAAGGTCTGTCAAAAGAGACTACCTCCCTTCTTACCAGCACAGCCTCCGCGAGGGAGAGGAAGTGGAGTACACCCCTGCCGAGAGCCTGCGAGGCCCTTATGCGACTGCTGTGACCCGTCCCAAACGAGCACCTGAGGACTGGGAGGCAGAAGAAGGAGAAGACTACTCTGGCTGCGAGCGGGAACCGGAACGCTCTCCAGAGCCGGCCCATCATGCCTTTCAGGAGCGGAGCTCCTTCATTGGGCCTAACGTCTTCTGGCAGCCAACCGTGTTGGAGAAATGGGTGAGCCCCTATCCTTCCCCCGAGCTGCCTCGTCGGGAGAGGACCATATCAGAGATGGAACAGTTAAAAGGACTTAGTGCTACCTTTGAAAACATCCGGAGGGGTCGGAGACCCGATGCATCCACAGAACCTGCAAAGGCCGAGTCCGAGCCGTCGCTTCCTGTACCTGCGCCGGCGGCGCCAGCAGATGACAGCGACTCCGACACAGAGAGCATCGGTGAGCAGATTGTCTTGCTGGAGGAGAAGTTGCGGGAGCTGCGCAAGATCGCGACCGCCAGGATCCAGACGCCGCCAAAGAGGGACGAGGTAAGGGTGCCTGTCACCACCTGTAGACCACCTTCTGCTGCCACCGCTCCGTCAGTGCCCCAAAGGAGACCTCCGGTTGCGGTGACCACACCATTCCATCCCACAATTATTATGCCGGGACCGGTACGGTCCACCCAAGGGTTTACCCCTAGGCCCATGGGGCCAATACCTATTAGGGGCCCCTTTACCCTACAGCTGCCCCCTGACACAGTTATGTGGGCACATCCTCCTGTAGAGGACTACTACAGGCGGTACTTGCCAGCGGAGCCAAGTGGTTATAATATGCCACTGTGAATCAGCCTGCTAGGCCTTTGATTTATTTTACTGCAGAAGTTAGATGTTAACCCTTCCAGGACAGGAGTCCTACGTTTCCTGGTCCTTTGTTGCGGCTGCCAGTTTGTCCATGGCTCAGTGGTAGGTGTTGACCACTGAAATCACAAAGCTAACAAGGCCAAGTTTGTTTCCAGGACCTCCTGCCTGCTTTTGCTACCCCACACCAAGTTGTGCCTGTTCCTTTGTTGCACCTTTTACCCTTCACCCCCTTTTCAGGTTGATCTGGGGTTTTACAGCACTTTTCTTGCTGTCCTTTTATTGTGCAACTTCATACTAAGGAACCGTGCCCGGAGACAGACTCAAAAGAACCTGAGCCTCTGAGATGTTTGCTCTTTTAAAAGGAAATGTGCCCAGAGATGGACTCCACCGCATGAGAGCCTCTGTGATTTAATATGAAAATAACCTGGGTACGGACTCATGTTTGTTCTTTGAGCCTCCAAGAACTTTTATACTGTTTTATTCATTCTACTGTTTTATCATGGACTTATTCATTGTCATGGACTATCCTGGTTCTAATGTTACGCTGTGCCAGGTCAGCGCCCCCGTTCCATTCACTATCCTGAGAGAAGAGAACGACGCCCCTTGTCACTACCCTGCACCTTTGCCAATTGGACCTGATCTAAATGTAAATGCAGATGAATTGCATATCTGTATGCCTGCATGTCTCTTTTTCTATTTCAGGTAGAGATGCCAGTTGGGCGACCCATGATGGAGTACGAGGTCGTACTCAGCTTAAAGCAGTGGGGTATGTAGTGTACGGGGACTGTAATACCCGTCACTACCAAAGGTCACTTGGTGTGCTGTCGTCCCTCCTTAATTATGGGGAAGTTGGTGTATGTCAGTTTTATAAGATGTCATTTAATGTAATGCATGTATTTCCCTGTTACTGTGAAACTTGCATGTACAGGCCTGCTAGGGGTGTCATTCCAGCTCTTAGTCCTTAGAGAGAGCTAGGGAGCCCTAGTTTATATAAGGCCCAGACAGGGAAGTAGAAAGTCAGACGGAGTCTAGTGTCTGTAATCTACAGTTGGAGATTAGACAATGTCAGAGACAAGTCCAGGCCTGAAGCCTGCTGTCCAGGAGAAGATTCCCTCCTGAATTCCCATATGCAGAAACAGGAATATCTTAGCTAAAGAGCCTGAGGAAGTTTCCAGAAGCTGAGAGAGAGACAGAGGCAAAGTGCAGAGAAGCAAGAGGTACTCAGAATAACAGAGGAGGTACTTTATCAAACTACAGCCAAGGATATAAAGCCAGAACTGGGTGAATGGGCCTTGGAGAAGATTTGCTATATTCCAGGATCAGACAGAAATAGAGTGCAAGCTCCTGTACTGCAAGTCCTGTGTTTAACACTCTGTAATAACCTTGCTGAATCTGTATTGCCTGCATCGACCATATTACAAAATCGACTGTATGCCAAGGAACTGCGATTCCAATATTGTCTCTGCATGAAAACTACTAAAGTTGGAGTTCTGTTTTAATACCACGTCTTCCTCGATTTATTCCTGCATCCGCAAACGGCGTGCCACCGTTTACTTGGCACTGGCGTCACGAACAATTTCTACCATCACCTGCCTATGCAGAGAGTCAGCCGTACCAGGTTAGTGTACATTGCACTACATCACCCAGAAACACCTGTTACACACAACTTGAGTACGCTGCAAATGCATGCAGCCAGCCTGCACGGCACCGGTGACAGGAACCACAGAGATATAGATATGGGTAGACACACACAGGCAACAGTACACACACAACACCACAGCCAACATGCAGCCCCAAGCAACAAACATACACAGGAGTCAGCCTGCAGCCAGTACACAAGAGATCATGCAGCCAGCCTAAATGGCCAAAACTGTCACAGTGAACCGCACTGTGACACCCAGATATAGACTGGGAAACTGAAACCTGTAGGTTTTATAAAGGAAACAGTTTCTTAGCAATAACCAAAGACAATTACCTTTTCCAACTGGTTCAGGACCCGACTAGAGGGAGGGCCATACTGGACTCGGTATTAACCAATAGACCTGACAGAACAACAGATGTGCAGGTTAGGGGACACCTGGGAAATAGTGACCATAAAATGATAACCTTCCAACTATCATTAAAAAGAGAGGCCATTGGCCAAACTAACTGGGACAAAGTCCTCAAAAATAAAAATACAGCCACAAAATGGCATATTTTTAAAAGCATCCTAAACTCTAATTGTGAGAAGTACTTACTTTATGGGAATAAAAGAGAAAGGAATAGAGTTGAGCGGACACCTGGAAGTTCAGGTTCGACGGGTTCGGTCGAACTTCGCAAAAAAGTTTGAGTTCGGGACCTGAACTTGACCCCGATCCCAAACCCCATTGAAGTTAATAGGGACCCGAACTTTGGAGCACTAAAATAGTAATGGAAAGGGCTAGAGGGCTGCAAAAGGCAGCAAAATGTGGTTAAGAGCATGGCAAGTGCTCTGCAAACAAATGTGGATAGGGAAATTACTTTAAATAACATAAAATACGTAAAAATGAAAAATAATCTTGATCTAGGAAGAGGAGGTCCATATGAAGTAGGAGGTTGAGGAGGCGGTGGATGTGTCAGTGTAGGTGAAAGCAGCGGTGGAGGAGGAGGAGGTAGCCAACACTGGTTTTTGTTTTTGATTTTCTAATTATTTTTTTTTTTGTTTAAATTTGGGTAGACCCCAAAACATTGGGAAATATAAAAAAAATTAACAAAAATAAAGTGCACTGGAGTACAAAAATGGCTGGGTGAGGCCAGTATACTTCTCTACTCAGCACGGAAAAGTCCTGTGGGATCCCTGCCTGGTTCATTTTAATGAATGTGAGCTTATTTACATTGGCTGTGGACAGGCAGCTGCACTTGTATGTGATATCCTCCTCCTGCCATGCTAAACAAATGTTCAGACAATACACTGGCTGCAGGGCAGGCCAGCACCTCCAAGGCGTAAAGGGCAAGCTCAGGCCATGTGCCCAATTTGGAGACCCAGAAGTTGAAGGGGCAGACCCATGAGTCAGTACGTGTACGCGTGTGCACACATACTGCTCCACCATGTCGCACGTCCCTGATCAACTTTCAATGTTCTTTTATGCGCCTACCATGGTAATCACGGGTAACGGGGAATCAGGGTTCCATGCCGGAGAGGGAGCCTGAGAAAGGGATACCACATCTAAGGGAGGTCAATGGCTGAAATCTGATTGGGTGGAGATGTGGGACAAGTTATTAAAGCGGAAGAATCGAAGGAAGGCAGGAGGCGCACAGCAATTACCTACTCCCGACTCGGGGAGATAGTGACGATAAATAACAATACAGGACTCCTAAGATGCCCTGTTATTGGAATGAGTAATAAAAAGTTACAGGGAATGTCACTGCGTTATTTTGGATTAGGAAACGTTATACAGGAGAGTGTCACGGTAGGTAAGATAAGGGAAGGAAACAGAACACAGCAAAGCAAACAAAACAACTGACTAGGCCCCAAATGCTAGGGAACAAAGGGGTGACCTCCTAGCAATCCCTAAAACACTTTCCCTAAGCTGCTATGCCCATGTGCATATCTCGATGGTAGATATGTACATGCCCATGTACCTAAGACTATAACACACTGAACCAAACCCTCAGCTGAAGGGAAGAGGTAAAGAGACACCCAGCTCCTTCAACAACCGAAGGAGCTAGCATCACCCTAGAGGCCTAGTACAAACAGACACAGAAGGAAAAAGAGAAAAGGACTTATCTAGAAATGTGTTGGAGCAGACGATCCACAAAACTTCCAGAGCTCACACAAGGCAGAACTATAACCTGCAAATGCTATAGGGAGAGGGAGGAATAAATAGCCTCACCAGTTACCTAAAGAACAACACCTGGGAGGAGGTGGGATTTTGTTCAAACCCACAACAAAACAAACTGTCCGATCGAGTCACGTGCAGCAACTCTGACAGATCTCCTCAGAACACCCACAGGGCAGGGCGTGACAGAGAGGCCCTGCTGCCGCTTTGTTGACTCTCGATAACTTCTGCCTGATCGCTCGTCTCCGTGACGTCCATGATCCAATTGGATATCTTCCCTATCAACTTGCGATGTTCTTTTATGCGCCTACTGTGGTGATCACGGGTAACAGGGAATCAGGGTTCCATGCCAGAGAGCGAGCCTGAGAAAGGGATCCCACATTCAAGGGAGGTCAATGGCTGAAATGATTGGGTGGAGATGTGGGTCAAGTTATTAAATAAAATTTAGCACATGCACCAGGCAAGGGATGTGTGTCAAACCGGCTAGGCCCAGAGCCGCTACGAGATTTCGCCCATTATCGCACACCACCAGGCCGGGCTTGAGGCTCACTGGCACCAACCACTCTTCGGTCTGTTGTTCCATGCCTGTCCACAGCTCCTGCGCGGTGTGGGGTTTGTCCCCCAAACAGATAAGTTTCAAAACTGCCTGCTGTTGTTTACCCCGGGCTGTGCTGAAGTTGGTGGTGAAGGTGTTACGCTGACCGGATGAGGAGGCGGTAAAGGATGAGGAAGCGGAGTAGGAGGAGGAAGCAACAGGAGGCAAAGAGAAACGCCCTTCAATCCTCAGTGGTGGAAGGACATGCGCCAAACTGCTATCCGCCTCAGGCCCAGCCGCCACTGCATTTACCCAGTGTGCTGTTAGGGAGATCTAACGTCCCTGACCATGCTTACTGATCCACGTATGCGTAGTTAGGGGGACCTTGCCACAGATGGAGTTGCACAGTGCACACCTGATTTTGTCCCCCACTTGGTTGTGCAGGGGAGGGATGGCTCGCCTGAAAAAAGTAGTGGTGGCTGGGCACAACGTACTGTCACCGCCACCGCCATCAGATTTTTTAAACTGTCCGTATCCGCCAGACGGAATGACAGCATTTCAAAGGCCAGGAATTTGGAAATGTTGGCATTAGGGGCCAGGGATAGCAGGTGGGTAGGGGTATACTTCCCCTTTTGCTCCAGTATTTAGGAGATAGACAGCTGAACGCTTCCATGTGAAGATGCTTGGTGGCCAAGGTGGTGGCGTTGCTGGCACATCCTCTGTTTGCCGGGTGGCAGGTGCCACTGTCACTCCAGAGGAGGATGAAGAGGCAGAGACTGCAACAGAAGAGGAAGCAGGAGGAGCCAGAGACCTTTCTTGTTTTTTGAGGTGTCTACTCCACTGCAGCTCGTGCTTTGCACTTAGATGCCTGGTTATGCAGGTTGTGCTCAGGTTTAGAACGTTTATGCTTCGCTACAGGCTCTAATTGCAGTGTTCAAACCACTCGTGTCTTCTCGTCAACACATTGTCTGAAGAACTGCCATGCCAGGGAACTCCTTGGAGCTGGCTTTGATGTGCTAGGTCCCTTGGTGCGGTGGGCAGTAGCAGGCGTACTGTCTAGGGGACGGCCGCTTTGCTTTTGCACCCTGCTCCCTCTTTTGCTGTGCTGGTGTCTCTGTGCAACCACCGCCTCTTCCTCTGAACTACACAGGTCACTTGCATGACCTTGATTCCATGTGGGGTCGAGGACCTCATCGTCCTCCACATCATCTTCCACCCAGTCTTCACACCTGCCCTCCTTGTCGGTCTGCACACTGCAGAAAGCCACAGCATCTGTTTTTTGTCATCATCCTAGACGTGGTGCGGTGGTCCACCCATGTACTTATCCTGAAACATAAGTGGCTGGGCATCGGTGCACTCAATCTCTTCCACTTCTGGGGCAGGGCTATGTGGCTGGCCCTGGGAAACCCTGCTAGCAGAGTCATCAAAAAGCAGAAGAGACTGCTGCATGACTTGGGGCTCAGACTGATTGGCTGATTTGCAAGGGGGTGAGGTGAAAGACTGATGGCCATAGGCTGCAGGTGCCAACTCTGATCTTTCAGCAGGGGACTGGGTGGGAGACAATGTTAAAGAACTGGACTCACCGTCAGCCACCCAGTATACTACCACCTGTACTTGTTCTGGCCTCACCATTCGTAGAGTGGCATTCAGGCCTACCAAATAACGCTGAAGTTTCTGTCGCCTACTCGCACCTGAGGAAGGTGTTTCTTTCACTTGTGCGTGTAGCTGGCACAGATCGACCACGTCCTCTCCCTGCAACAGGAGCTCCACCAACAGCACCACGACCGGGGCCACGTCCCTTATTTGACTCTCTCCTTCACCCACCAAACTAACAAATGGTTTATGTCAGGTGACAATGTAACTGCCAATAGTCAACAATTAAGTTGACTGACAGTAAGGCCAAATGCACATGGCCGTGTTCCGCGGCCGTGAGCAGTCCGTGGTATGCCGGCCTGGATTCCTGCTGACAGCAGGAGTGCACAGCGTCATTGGTTACTATGATGTCGTGCGCTTCATGTTGCCGCTGCACTACAGTAATACACTCGTATAGATCATGTATTACTGTAGTGCAGCGGCGGCATGAAGCACACAGCGTCATAGCAACCAATGACTCCGTGCGCTCCTGCTGTCAGCAGGAATCCAGGCCGGCATACCACGGACCGCTCACGGCCGCGGAACACGGCCGTGTGCATTCGGATTAAGGCTGTGCCAGTGTCATAAAGAGAAAAAATGTCTTGAGGTCACACAACAGTGTGACAGTGGAATTTAATACAATTACTTCAAGGTCACAAAAAATGTGAATTTGTCAACCAACAATGTAACAGCAGTATTGACTGGTTTTATTGGACTGTCAGAAATGCAGCGCAGGCCGCAATTGTGCTATCTAGCACAAAAGGGGTGCTTTTTTCAACCAACAATGTAACAGCAATATTTAACGGTTTTAGTGGACTGTCAGAAATGCAGCTCAGGCCAAAAAAATGTAAAAAATGTACTTTCTAGCACAAAAAAAAAGAGAATTTGTCAACCGACAATGTAACAGCAGTATTTACTGGTTTTATTTGTCTGTTAGATATGCAGTGCCGGTGTCAGAAAGAGAAAAAAATTAAAATAAAATCACACAAGGTCACACAAATATGTGACAGACTTATGTAATTGAATTATTTTCACTGGCAGGTATGCACTGCAGGCCGCAGGGGTACTTGACCGCCAAAAAAAGGAAATTTGTCACCCTGGAACCCTGGAATCTAACAGATGGATTTAATGAATAGATTTTCCCTGTCAGATATTCAGCACAGGGGTACTTCACAGAATTTTTTTTTAATATGTCCCCCCTCGCGCCTCGTGGTAACGGATCGCAATTTTCCTAAAATGGCGGCTACATGTGTGAGGACTGAAGACATGGGGCAAGGAACTCTGGGAAGGCGGGATCACCCAGATTGACATGCCTGCATGCAGCCAATCAGCAGCCAGCCCTTTACTGTCACAGCCCTATAAATGCGGCAGCCATTTTAGATTCTGCCATTTTCCAGCGTTCAGAGTGCAGGGAAAGACATGTGAAGGCGCTAGGGAGAGCAACTGGAAAATCTTCTGTTTAAAAAAAAACAACAGAAAAAAGGATTTATAAGTGCACAGAAAGGATTGGGAGGAATCCTTTCACAGCATTTTAGTGCAGGGAGAGAAGGCGCTAGGGACATTGATGGCAAAATGATTTACAAGTGCAGGAAACGATTATTTGGGGATCCAAATAGTCATTATACAGCTCTGTCATTCCAGCTTTTTGTTATTGGGCTGCAAGTGTTATGTTGGAAAGCCTTTAGTGGCTTATATCTTAGTATCTTATTCAGTACGACAAGAAAAATATATACGCATACAGAGGCGTATTTCAGTAAAAAAAAAAGACAAATATATACGCATTTCACTTCTGCAGTTATTTCTGTTGAAAGTATATAGAGGGGTATTTCAGTACAACAAGAAAAATATATACGCACTGCACTGTTGCAGTTATTTCTGGTCAAAGAGTATAGGGGCGTATTACAGTAAAAAAGAAAAATATATATACTCACTGCACTGTTGCAGTTATTTCTGGTGAAGGTGTATAGGGGCGTATTTCAGTACTACCAGAAAAATATATACGCACTTCACTAATTAATTGTTTTCTGGTTAAAGCGTTCATTCCAACAAGAAATATATATTCTCAAGTCACTTCTGCAGTTATTTCTAGTGAAAGCGTATAGGGGCGTATTTAATTAAAAAAAGAAAAATATATACGCACTGCACTGTTGCAGTTATTTCTGGTCAAAGTGTATAGGGGCGTATTACAGGAAAAAAAGAAAAATATATACGCACTGCAGTTATTTCTGGTGAAAGCATATAGGGGCGTATTATAGTAAAAAAAATAAATATATATATATATATATATACACACACACACACTGCACTGTTGCAGTTATTTCTATTGAAAGCATATAGGGGAGTATTACAGTAAAAAATAAATATATATATAAAGTACAGACCAAAAGTTTGGACACACCTTCTCATTCAAAGAGTTTTCTTTATTTTCATGACTATGAAGGCATCAAAACTATGAATTAACACATGTGGAATTATATACATAACAAACAAGTGTGAAACAACTGAAAATATGTCATATTCTAGGTTCTTCAATGTAGCCACCTTTTGCTTTGATTACTGCTTTGCACACTCTTGGCATTCTCTTGATGAGCTTCAAGAGGTAGTCCCCTGAAATGGTCTTCCAACAGTCTTGAAGGAGTTCCCAGAGATGCTTAGCACTTGTTGGCCCTTTTGCCTTCACTCTGCGGTCCAGCTCACCCCAAACCATCTCGATTGGGTTCAGGTCCGGGGACTGTGGTCATCTGGCGCAGCACCCCATCACTCTCCTTCATGGTCAAATAGCCCTTACTTTCAAAGTTTTCCCAATTTTTCGGCTGACTGACTGACCTTCATTTCTTAAAGTAATGATGGCCACTCGTTTTTCTTTACTTAGCTGCTTTTTTCTTGCCATAATACAAATTCTAACAGTCTATTCAGTAGGACTATCAGCTGTGTATCCACCTGACTTCTCCTCAATGCAACTGATGGTCCCAACCCCATTTATAAGGCAAGAATTCCAACTTATTAAACCTGACAGGGCACACCTATGAAGTGAAAACCATTTCAGGGGACTACCTCTTGAAGCTCATCAAGAGAATGCCAAGAGTGTGCAAAGCAGTAATCAAAGCAAAAGGTGGCTACTTTGAAGAACCTAGAATATGACATATTTTCAGTTGTTTCACACTTGTTTGTTATGAATATAATTCCACATGTGTTAATTCATAGCTTTGATGCCTTCAGTGTGAATCTACAATTTTCATAGTCATCAAAATAAAGAAAACTCTTTGAATGAGAAGGTGTGTCCAAACTTTTGATCTGTACTGTATATACGCACTTCTGGTGAAATCATATAGGGGCGTATTTCAGTACTTCAAGAAATATATATACGCACTTCACTCTAATTTTTTTCTGGTCAAAGCGTATAGTGGCCAATTTCAGTGCAACAAGAAATATATATTCTCAGTTCAATGCTGCAGTTATTTCTGGTGAAAGCTTATAGGGGCTGTGAGGGGTAGCTCTCTTGCACTGGGGTCACGCTCACAGATATCTTCACAGACAACGATTTTCATGTTCAAACTGTGCTTTATTGTGGCAAAAGCACAAACATAAACAGTACAAAATAAAAGCCTACCTGTCTGGGCACTAACTAAAACATAAGACGTGTCTCTCTGACTCACCTACAGTATATATCACAGTTCACACACTGTTTCAGGTGCGGCTTTCTCAGCCCAATAGTCCACCAATCCCCAGGCTGCAGTACGGTCAGAATATCTCCAAGCCTCGTGGTCTCTCAGCCTTGCCCAGCTGAGACCACACTCCCCCCTTACTGACACCCTGGGAGGTGCTTTATGCCAGCCTGAGTACTTCCAGCTGGTCTCACCTGTGGTGGAATAGGGGTGTGGGCCGCACTATCCACCCCTTCCTTGCCTCTAACCTGTGTGAGATCTGTCACTGTCTCACAAACCCCCCCCCTTTGTTCACGCCCGTGAGGGTGAACACATGCATAACCACGGGAGGCTGATGAGAAAGCATCCACCTGGCCTATAACCTTCCCTTTGTTCTGCCAGACCCACGCCAGCAAGCTTGGTTTATCACCAAAACTGGCATCTTGCCCAATAGAAACTGCCTAAAAGACTCTTGTGCCCATCTCATGGCCAGATACTCTTTTTCTACTGTTTCCCTGTTGATGATGATGCTCTCTCGCACTCTTCGATCTCTCTATTTTTAGATTCTCTGGCTCCCGCACATTCTCCTAATTTGCTTTCTCCGACTGCTGCAGCTGTTCCCAGTCATGGTCGTGTCCAGACACTTTCTCCTTTGCTTTGCAGGGCTCCTTCAGCAGAGCATGCTTGCCCCTGCTCGCTTCTTTTACGTGCATCTGGTTCACTTCTTCCTTCTTTCCAGCAGTGGTTTCCCCAGCTTTGATGGCAGTTTCAGAGACCTCTGCCTATTTAGTGGCTTTTTCCACTTCGGCTGCTGCTCCCTTTGTCTTAACTTTGGTCTCTGCCGCACCTGGGGACTTCACGTCCACCAACACATTGGCCTTAACTTCTTCAGCCTTTGTCTTCTTGGAGTCTCCATTCTCTTTGACAGCCTTCTCATCCTTGTCGGACATAGCACTATATACTTGCCCTCTTTCTCATTGAGGCAGGAGGCACTGGGGACACTAATCTTCTGGAATTTTCTCCAGAGGCTCACCCAGGACAGGAAAGCCACCCCATTATAATAGCCAGGATCCAAAAACTGATCGTTCACCTCCTTCCCCAGCAGGCTGCTGGCTATTTGGAAGGCCTTGTAGGCAGAGGGGACGTCTTCCAGGCCCGGGCTACACTCTACCACGGGTCTGTGGTCTTCGGCATCCACATCAGCCCCATCAACTGGTCCAGCAGAAGCATCTTCCATCTTCTCTACCTTGGCTAGCACCAGTGCCACCATCTCCAGACCCATTCTTATTGGCTCTAGATTAGACTTATCCAACTCATAGATGTTCTTCCCGACATCATCCTTTGAGCGCACTAGATCCTCTATCTCTGCTCTGAGTTGTTTGTTCAGCCTCTCAAATTCACCTCGCTCCTCAAGCTCTTCTTCAAGGGCTCTAGCCAAGGAGAGGGCCTTGGTCTCCTCCCAAGCATCAGTCTCCGCTCGGTCACGTTCTTCGGCATATCGAGCCAAGATGTATTTCTCTTCAGCCAGGAGCCGGTCAAACTTCTTCTGGTTCTTCTCTAGGTTAGACATATATGCTTCTGGTGGTCCAGGTCCACCATCAGATCATCCAATTCTCGCTGACGTTTGTTCTTGGTTTTCTCCAACTTTTCGCATATGTCAGACCCTTTTTCTCAGTTTCTTCTCAGCTTTTCGCAAAAGCTTGTGGGAAGCGTCCCGCTTTTGGGCCTTCGGTTCCAGCTGCTCCTCGCTCAGCTCTGCTGCGCGAGTACATTGATGACGTCTTCATAATCTGGCAGGGTACTGAGGGACAGTTATAGAATTTCTTTACGGCCCTTAACAATAACTCCCGGCATATTAAACTCACCTATACATACCACAAAAGTACGATTCATTTTTTGGATGTAACAATATCGAAAGATAGTAGGGGACAGATAAAAACTGATGTATACTGAAGGATTCTATTACAGTTCAAAACCTATTTTTATATAAGCTTATATTACATCATGTCCCATACATTAATATATTACGTAAGCATGGACACATAGCAGGTGAAAGTCCATATGATAAGCTATTACTAAAAGGTTTTTCTCGTATGTATGGATAGCCTTGGACTCTGGTAGAAGATAAAGATAATTAGCTGGCTAAAAACATGTGTTACTGTTTAACTTAAACATCATGTCATTGAGTACTATATATATACAGTACAGACCAAAAGTTTGGACACACCTTCTCATTCAAAGAGTTTTCTTTATTTTCATGACTATGAAGGCATCAAAACTATGAATTAACACATGTGGAATTATATACATAACAAACAAGTGTGAAACAACTGAAAATATGTCATATTCTAGGTTCTTCAAAGTAGCCACCTTTTGCTTTGATTACTGCTTTGCACACTCTTGGCATTCTCTTGATGAGCTTCAAGAGGTAGTCCCCTGAAATGGTCTTCCAACAGTCTTGAAGGAGTTCCCAGAGATGCTTAGCACTTGTTGGCCCTTTTGCCTTCACTCTGCGGTCCAGCTCACCCCAAACCATCTCGATTGGGTTCAGGTCCGGTGACTGTGAAAGCTAGGTCATCTGGCGCAGCACTCCATCACTCTCCTTCATGGTCAAATAGCCCTTACTTTCAAAGTTTTCCCAATTTTTCGGCTGACTGACTGACCTTCATTTCTTAAAGTAATGATGGCCACTCGTTTTTCTTTACTTAGCTGCTTTTTTCTTGCCATAATACAAATTCTAACAGTCTATTCAGTAGGACTATCAGCTGTGTATGCACCTGACTTCTCCTCAACGCAACTGATGGTCCCAACCCCATTTATAAGGCAAGAAATCCCACTTATTAAACCTGACAGGGCACACCTGTGAAGTGAAAACCATTTCAGGGGACTACCTCTTGAAGCTCATCAAGAGAATGCCAAGAGTGTGCAAAGCAGTAATCAAAGCAAAAGGTGGCTACTTTGAAGAACCTAGAATATGACATATTTTCAGTTGTTTCACACTTGTTCCACATGTGTTAATATTCTAGGTTTTGATGCCTTCAGTGTGAATCTACAATTTTCATAGTCATGAAAATAAAGAAAACTCTTTGAATGAGTAGGTGTGTCCAAACTTTTGGTCTGTACTGTATGTCTAAAAGGGTAATAAAATTCTTAGAGTGATTTTGAAACCGCACAGCACTGTGTCTTATTTCATTATCGCTCTCTCTGGCCAGATATTAAGAATCAGGTCAAGCTGAATATCGAAGTCTTGTACCTGGGGTACACATTAAGGGGAAGATAAGGATATTTCCTTACAATTTGGGGGCTTTCGTCTGGAATTGGGAAGGTCATCCCTGATGTTTGGTAAGAAGAGACACAGATTTTTGTCCTTTAGGCCATTCCAGGGGCACTGACCACGTCTCGATTCAAGTAAGTACATAAGGGACCCTTAGATAGACTTCAAAGTACTGTGTCAGGGATACAGTAAGCATAACTCAGGGAGTTTTTGCCTTAGGATTCAGGGAATCCAGTAACAAGACAAGTGCACTTCAGAGGGCTTAGGGAGCCCCGTAAAAAATCTGTTTCGGGAACAGAAAGCATTCAGGGAATCCAGTAACCAGGAAAGTGCACTTCAGAGGGCTCAGGGAGTCCCATAAAAGATCTGTTCAGGAAACAGACGGTTTAACAGCTTGATTTGATTCTTAATAAGATAATTGTAGAAGTTTTGCCTGATAAGTTGTTTGATAATTGTAGAAGTTTTTGCATGATAACTTGTTTTGTCTAATAGTTATATAAGAGGAAGTGACAAGCTGGGTCGTAAGTGTACAGCTGTCGTCCCAAGACTAACATTCTGTGTTTTGAATTCTTTTTGTAAAAAATAAGTTTAATAATGGGTAGTAAAAAATCTAAGATAGAATACCCTAAACCAGAACCAGGAGAAACATGTAAACAATATGTTGCCCAAGTCAGTCCTACAAATTATTACCTTGTTAACTCATGGGTAGATAATTTGGCAGGGTGGACAGAGGCAATGGAAGAAGTAGACCCCTTTCCCAGGGAAGGAGACAATAGCATATATCACATGGACATGGTGTTGAGGAACAGTTGAGACGTATGCATATATATCCATGCATGCCTGCAAACACGTGCGGGCATGTATGGTATATATGTGCATACATTAACCACAGCATCATGGGACGATGTGCGCAAATGTGCCCAGCATCTGCACACGTCTGCCCATGGTGATCCCCAGGGGCTCATGGTGGCCCCTGTGGGAAATATGTTCCCCCTGGGAGCCGTGCCCCCTTATAATGTACGGGCTTGTGCCCCCTTATAATGTAGGGGCTTGTGCCCCCTTATAATAATGTGCCCCCTCTAGATATGTCTATGTCCCTAATATTAATGTATACATGTGTATGGATGTGCCCCAAGCATCCATACGCATGTATATTATATATATTCCCCCCCTCCTACACCTGAAACCAGGTGCATCGGTGTGAATGTGCCCCAAGCATTCGCACCGATGCAATCTGGCTAATTGCATCAGAATGACCGGACAAGGGTCCGGTCATCCTGATGGATACAAAGAGCTCAGATTCAACAGAATCTGAGCCCTTTGTTGTAATTATCCCCAGCGCCGCTGGACATAATTACGCATGATAGAAGAAGGGGAGAAGCCTCTCCTCCTATTATGCACATTCCGACAGTGCGATTACTATCGCACTGTCCGGAATGCTAGGTGCAGCAGGCGGGAGATCAAAGGCTTCTCCCGCCTGTCTGCCAGAAGCGCATCCCCGATGTGAGCACGCGGGCCGGCGCAGTGACGTCATATCGCTGCGCCGGCCCTCGTGGCTCGGATGGGCGCGCGCGCCCCCTGGTGCGCGGGAGTGCGGGCCGCCGGGGATAAATATCCGGCGGCCCCGGCACTCCGGAGTTAGGGTCTGGGCCCCCACGTGGAGGAGAGCGCGTCCTGCGCTCAGAGCAGAGCGCCCGACCGGACCCCCCACCTAAGAGGAGAGCGCATTGCGCTCAGGAGAGAGCCGGCCGCCCACCCTGCCAGGACGATGAGCATCCCCTAGGCAACGAGCGGAAGGATTAAGTATCCCCCCCCACTATCGCACCAACGAATTAACCCCTCTATCCCACCAACGAACCCCCACACCTCCCCATAACCCTATAACTATAACCCCTGATTTACCCCCTTATTATTACCCTTGATCCCTACCACTATCCCACCAACGTTTTACCCTTTAAATCCCTGACCCCATACTGCCCCTTGTAACCCCCTACTGGTCCCTGACCCCATAAACCTTAACCCCTTCCCTGCCATTCTTATGGACCCTGGTCCCTGTGTGCCCTGACTGCAACCTACTGTGCACCCTGGTCCCTGATAACCATTGAACCCCTGGGTTACCGTTACCCCTACCCCTGCATCCCCTGGTTAACCCCTGCATCCCCTGGTTAACTTCTGGTTAACCCCTGGTGATTACCCCGTCCCTGCCTTGGTTCCCCTGGTTAACCCCTGCCTTCCCCTGGTAACTACATTTGCAGGGTATACTGTGTAGCCCTGCAATACTGTATTTGTGTCGGTGGCCTGCATAAACCCTTGCAGTGCCACCGTTAACCCCGTAGGGACAGTGAGTAGACAGACGGGTGGGTTATTGTTATATACTTGTATGTGTGAACTGTATAGATAGTTTATGGGTGGAATTTGGGAACGTGTAGTGTAGTTTAGGATTGTATATGTGTAGTGCTGTATTGTTAGTGTATTGCGTGCGTAGTGTATTGTAAGTAATAAATACCGTTATATTTGTACCCTTTGTGTAGCGTGTACTTGTTAGCGGTAGTGAGTTAGTTAGGCGCATGCAGCTAGCATAGTGATTAGTGTAAAGTATAGCAAAGGTATTGTGTTATTATTATTATAATATAAAGGCATAAATGGGCGGAGTCATCAATAGATGGCTCCTCCCATTTATGAATATTAATTATTGATATTTGCATAAATATTGGTGATTAACATTCCCCCTTTACACATGGTCAAGGGTCTATGCTTAGGCGACACTGCCGCATGACCGTATTTTGAACCTAACCCTTCATGGGATATGGATTATATGAAAGGAGATAGAAAAACTCATGATAGAGGTATTTAAATAAAAGTCTTCACTCCCAGTAGCCGTAGCATGTAAGCAAAAACCCTCAGAAAGCGTTATTGATTTCTGGAGATTTGTGGATTGCTGGAAATTGGAGGCAGGGCTACTGGTTCTCCAGAATGACAGTCTAATTATGTCCACATTTATTAACAATCTGATAGACTAATGCTTACCATAAAAAAGAACGTCTCCACGTGGACTTCAGACAGCATCAGTTAATGGATAAGTATTGTATGTATCTAGCTATAGAGATCCACTTCCCCCGCCTTCACACAAACACATTCCTGAGATAAGGGAAGCGGCCAGGAAATCATGCAGAGTAAGTAATGTGTAATATATTATACAAGATAAAGAATTGTTCGGTCATTTTCTTCCCCAAGCAGTGTAATGTGGGAATCCAGCTTTTAACAAAATGACTATGATTATAACATGTATATTGTCTTCTTATAAGAGTTGATTAATCACAGAGGGAAAATCAGAAGAGATCGGAAAACGCAGCAACAAACTGTGTGTGGTGTGGATATCTGTTTCCAGGAAAGCTGTGTTTGTCTGTGCTGCAAGTTTTGGAATGAAACAAAGAAATTTTTTGACTGTGTTGGAAGATACATGATTCAGTGGAATGTGAATGGGTATGGCTTTGAGTTGTAGTGGAGTTAAAAAATATAAGAAGCCTGAGAGATGTTTTTTTTAGCAGAGCTGTGTGTGCAATTCAGTTTTTATGTATGAGGGCGAGGTTATGAGCTGTTTTAAGTACATGAAAATGTATGTGAATGTGTATGGAATACAGTATTTTGTTTTTATATAATATGCGCATTGAGAATTTTATTTTTATTTATTTTTTGGAAGTTTTTGGTTTTTATTGGTGCCAACAGCATTGATCAAGTTGTACATTTTTTTTTTTTGAAGTCAATGAAAATTTTTTATGGGCCCTTTGTGTGTTCATGTCTGTATTGTCAGATCTGTTTGTTTCAATGTATGCAGTTATGTGTTACATGTTAAGTGTTGTGCTAAACATCTGAGCTCTTTTGGACAGCTAGGATACTAATGACAGACAAAAAGGAGGACCACAGCGTCCGACTAAAAGGGGTGGACTTAGATGACTAAGAGTGGGAGGAAGGAAGTGTGAGCCTTCTATGTGAATTAATGGGGTTTTGACAAAACCTTTTAAAACTGACTCACTACCACTCGAGACCATGGACAGGGAATACATCACAGATCATGTATTCAGCATTATACCAGATTGCCCAGTCAGCCTATTAGGGAGAGATTTGTTCATTAAGCTTGACTTGCAGGTATCAGCAAAGAATCAGGGCATAAGAGTACACTCTGATCTCATTCCAGTCTCTACCCCAGTGCCACTGATTCTTGCAAACATACAGGACCACCCAGAATTTAATAACATTAACCCTGCATTATGGTCTTCAAATGAATATGACACAGGATTCATAGATTGCACACCTTACAAAGCTACTGCGAAACCAGGTGTCATCTCAGTGTTCCAGAAACAATACCCGTTGTTAAAAGAGAAACTTGATGGACTTAGGCCAGTGATAGAAGAATTCCTACAAAAGGGAATCCTGGCAGAGGTGATTTCACCCTACAGCACGCCCGTGAATCCAGTGACAAAGGCAGATGGTGCTACCCGCTTTGTACAGGATTTAGGGGCCATCAACAACATCATTGTGCCTATAGCCCCTGTTGTACCTGATGTCACTTAATTATTATCTGCCATTCCAGCAGACGCTGTTTGGTTCAGTGTGATAGATCTGAAAAATGCATTCTTTTCTATCCCAGTTGATAAGATAACCAGACTACTTTTTGTTAAAACCATGGTACACCCCCCCAAGGTTCTGTGCTGCTGCAATATGTCGATGATTTGTTACTGTGTAGCATGTCAGCGGAGGCCAGCATTCAAGATGGTTTACAATGATTGTCAGGATATGGTCACAAAGTGACACTTAAGAAAATGCAATGGTGTAAAATGCAGGTTGAATACTTGGGCTTTGTCCTCACAAAAGGTGAAAGGAGAATCAGCGCAGAAAGAGTCCAGTCTATTGCGGGTTTGGTTGCCCCGCACACCAAGAAAGAAATGTTATCTTTCCTTGGTATGATAAATTACTGTAGACAATGGATTCCTGATTGCTCCCACTATTGACAATGTTTTGAGGCAAGCCACTCTGGAAGAAAATCCAGATTTGATTAAATGGTCTTCTGAAATGTACAATGCATTTGATTATCTGAAATGTTTACTCATGTCGAGTCTAGGGCTGGGCCTCCCTGACTATAAATATGCCCTTCCACATGTTTGCACGTCAAAATTGTAAAACCATGGCGGGTGTACTGACACAAGAAAACTGAGGCAAGTTGCGTCCTTGTGTGTTTTTCTCAAAGGTAATGCCCACCCCTGTTCAAGGGATGCCGGCATGTCTGTGTTCTCTTGCAGCCTGTGCTATGATGGTAGAGTTGGCAACTCATTTCACAATGTGACATTACACCATTTTGCACACCACTCATAATGGTAGGCCTACTCAAGGACATCCGCACTCAACACAGCAGGCAGCTGAGCTCATTGCACTTACTAGAGCATGTATTCTACATACTGATAGACCTGTCACCATCTATACTGAGAGTAGGTACGCACATGGGCTAGTGTGGGACCATGGTATGATGTGGCAGAGGAGAGGATTCACGGCAGCAGATGGTAAGGATCATGTCTCACAGGGCAATGTGCTGGCAGATAAGGTGGCGAAACGAGGGGCCAAATGCAACCCCACAGGTTTGTGTAACCATTGGGAGATGCCATGTCTCGCACCTCCAACCCCTGAGATGTTGCAAATACTTACTGATCTTCAGTGGTATGCCACTGAACAGGAACAGCAAGACTGGTGTTATCCAGTATTGCAGAAAAATCCTAAGACAGGATTAGAATTAGTCTGCAAAGAGGGGAAGTTATGCATTCCCCCAATACAGTGCTTCCATCTTAATAGCACATTCCCACGGAGTAGGACATAACAGCATTGAAATCCTTATGGGTAGGCCCTTTCCAACTCCTTGGGCAAGTCACCCCCTAGTGGTACAGGAAGGAGACATAGACCAGATTAGGGAAGACTATGTCACCAAATTGATACAGGTACTTAACAAAACTGAGGACAAAGTTGCTTGTAAGTCTCCCTCTTTTCCACAGGAACCCACCCACCCATACAGGGTGGGGGATGAGATGGTGGTCGAAACACTGAAGAAAGGAAGAGCTCAAGGTGATTTTGTATATGGCCCACCTACTACCGTCATTGCAGTAACCAGAACAGCTGTGCTGACTGAACAATCTCCAATTTGGATCCACGCCACCCAAGTGAAGCTTGTGAGAGCAAGAGAAAAGGACAGGAGGTACTAACGGGGGCAGACAGCCCTGACCTCCAACGAGGCCCAGAGGTACTAACGGAGGCAGACAGCCTTGACCCCCAGCGAGATGACGCAGTCGGGAAATTCCTCGAGATGACTGAAATGTAGTGCTTTGATAATTGCAGTCCCCACCCCAGTAGCTGTATGGACAGGGCTCCTACGTTCCCAATCGAATGACACAGATTTGCAGGATCATGATGTTAAATATGGATATGTAAATCCTTATCATGCTCGTTATAACTGTCCTACATATGAGACTCTGCAAAGTAATATGATAGAAATCTAGAAAGTTGTAAAAAGATAGTATCAGAAAAAAAATATGCAATGTATTATTACAAAAACAGTACCATCCCTAGACAAACATGTACCTCTACCAGCAGGATGGGTATTGGCCTGTGGAAATACTAGTCACACATATATACCGGCCAATATTACAGAGGGACCCTGTATAATAGCTAGGTTGACATTAGCAATGATACCACTATTCCCAGCAATGCAGACACGACACACGAGAAAGACTTCTCTACAGCTACCAGAAAATTGTGATTATAATGTGAATCTCCTCTCAGTCATGCAGAATATATGAGTTTGGGCATCTCCATAATAGGAGTGCCTGCACTGGCTATATATAATACTCGTACTATAAATTCTATTGCATGTGACCTGGCCAAATCTTTGAATCATAACTCTATTGCCTTATCAGACATACTATTAGATCTACAAGGACTACGAGGAGCAGTGCTGGAAAATAGATTTGCTGTAGATTATTTGTTGCTGAAACATAATATAGGGTGTCAGGATTTTAAAGGAATGTGTTGCTTTAATTTATCTGACCATTCCAGATCAATCCAGTCCCATATTCAATCGTTACATGACATAGCCAATAATATTAAGACGGATGTTGATTCATCCTCCTGGTGGGACTGGTTATTGAGCTGGATGCCGGATTTGAGTTGGTTAAGAAAATTATTTGTTAGTATTACAATCATAATTGCCTCCTTGATCATGATATGTTGCTGTATTCAATGTATACCGTCATTAATTAATACATTTATGAGATGTAGACAAGTCTCAGATACACCACAAGCTGCATACATTCAGATACCTCAAGAAAACCCTGGGTCTCCAGAGGATTACCAACAATATTTACAGAAATATTTTGAAAGGAAAAACAAGAAAGGAACAAACTGAAAAAACCACATTCTATAGAAATATATATAGTTTTTAAGAGGGGGTTGAAGGATTCTATTACAGTTCAAAACCTATTTTTATATAAGCTTATATTACATCATGTCCCATACATTAATATATTACGTAAGCATGGACACATAGCAGGTGAAAATCCATATGATAAGCTATTACTAAGAGGTTTTTCTCGTATGTATGGATAGCCTTGGACTCTGGTAGAAGATAAAGATAATTAGCTGGCTAAAAACATGTGTTACTGTTTAACTTAAACATCATGTCATTGAGTACTATATATATATATGTCTAAAAGGGTAATAAAATTCTTAGAGTGATTTTGAAACCGCACAGCACTGTGTCTTATTTCATTATCGCTCTCTCTGGCCAGATATTAAGAATCAGGTCAAGCTGAATATCGAAGTCTTGTACCTGGGGTACACATTAAGGGGAAGATAAGGATATTTCCTTACATATACCGTAAAGACACCTCGGTTAATGCGTTCTTGCACGCTTCCTCTCTGCATCCTAGAAACACTAACAACGCAATCCCTACTGGACAATTTCTACGCATGCGGAGGATCTGTTCAGAGGGAAACGCTTTTGAGGAACAGGCGAGTGACTTGACAAACCGCTTTCTGAGAAGAGGGTACAGCCAAAGATCCATAAAAAGGGCATACCATAGAGCGAAATCACAGAAACAAGCTAATCTCCTACAAACGAAAAAGGATAAAGTTACAGATAATAAGATCAGGTATGTAGCTACATACCATTCTAGGTGGGGTGAGATGAGAGATATTGTGGCCAGACACTGGTCTGTTCTGCGAAACGATCTAGTTTTGGAGAAACTTTTACCGACATACCCCTCTATCACTGCACGCAGAGCTGATACTCTGCGCAGCAATTTGGTAAGGAGCTATTTGGAACTGACACCTCAACAAATTTCCCCCGGAAATAAAGGACCACAATGGGGTTTTAAACCATGTGAGAGATGCGTCGCATGTCCGAACATGGAACGAGCAGATGTATTTACGGATGCAGGGGGTACCAAAACTTTTAAAATTACACATCAAATCATCTGCTCGACATCCGAAGTAGTATATTATGCTAGGTGCCCTTGTCCAAAAATTTACATTGGACTTACCACCCGTGAATTAAAAACTAGGGTACGAGAGCACGTAAGAGATATAATTGCTGCTAAGGATGTAGAAAACTAGGAAGATCTAAAACCCATCCCAAAACATTTTAGAATCTGTCATGCATGCAATCCCAGATTTCTCCAAGTTAGAGGAATCGACTGCATTAGAGTAGATTTAGGAGCTGGAAATATATCCCAAAAAATTGGCCCAGAAAGAGAGTCGTTGGATTTGGACACTGGGGACTCTTCGGCCTTCGGGGCTTAAAGGGCTTCTGTCAAGGGATGAGCGAACCCGAACTGTATAGTTCGGGTTCGTACCGAATTTTGGGGTGTCCGTGACACGGACCCGAACATTTTCGTAAAAGTCCGGGTTCGGGTTCGGTGTTCGGCGCTTTCTTGGCGCTTTTTGAAAGGCTGCAAAGCAGCCAATCAACAAGCGTCATACTACTTGCCCCAAGAGGCCATCACAGCCTTGCCTACTATTGGCATGGCTGTGATTGGCCAGTGCATCATGTGACCCAGCCTCTATATAAGCTTGGGTCACGTAGCGCTGCACGTCACTCTGCTGATTCAAGCATAGGGAGAGGTTGCAGCTGCGACGTTAGGGCGAGATTAGGCAGATTAACTCCTCCAAAAGACTTCATTCTGTGATCGATCTGCAGCTGTGGATCATTGAAGTGCTAATATCGACTTGCTCACTTTTTTGAGGCTGCCCAGAGCGTTTTTAGATCACTTTTTTCTGGGGTGATCGGCGGCCATTTTGTGGCTTGTGGTGCGCCAGCACAAGCTATCACCAAGTGTATTCAACCATCAATAGTGTGGTTATTTTGTGCTATATCCTACATCAGCTGCAGGCTGAGCCTGTGTCACCCAAGTGCATTTAACCATCAATAGTGTTGTTATTTTTTGCTATAGCCTACATCAGCTGCAGGCTGAGCCTGTGTCACCGAAGTGCATTTAACCATCAACAGTCTGGTTATTTTTTGGCCATATACTACATCAGCTGCAGGCTGAGCCTGTGTCACCGAAGTGCATTTAACCATCAACAGTTTGGTTATTTTTTGGCCATATACTACATCAGGGGCAAGTTGAGCCTGTCACCCAGCGCCTAAAAAATAGACCTGACATTTCTATTCAACCAAATTTGTACTGTTTTAGCTGGTCAAGTTATTTGTAGTGACCGTAAAAGCACACTTTTTGTTCTGGGTTGAAAAACTATTCCCAAATTTGCCATTGTCAAAATAACTAGTTTCTGCTATATGAGGCCTACTTGAAATCTATCCCAAAAAGGATATCTTACATTGAAGGTGCTGATAGTGTCAATCAGAAAAACCTAACACACACGCTACCGTGCAGATACAAGTCTAATTCTGTGATTAAACCTATACCTGTCACACAGCGCAAAAAAAAACAGGCCTCACATTTCTATTCAATCAAATCTGTACTGTTTTAGCTGGTCAAGTTATTTGTAGTGACCGTAAAAGCACATTTTTTGTTCTGGGTTGAAAAACTATTCCCAAATTTGCCATTCTCAAAATAACTAGTTTCTGCTATATGAGGCCTACTTGAAATCTATCCCAAAAAGGATATCTTACATTGAAGGTGCTGATAGTGTCGTTCAGAAAAATTTAACACACACGCTACCGTGCAGATACAAGTCTAATTCTGTGATTAAACCTATACCTGTCACACAGCGCAAAAAAAAACAGGCCTCACATTTCTATTCAACCAAATCTGTACTGTTTTAGCTGGTCAAGTTATTTGTAGTGACCGTAAAAGCAGACTTTTTGTTCTGGGTTGAAAAACTATTCCCAAATTTGCCATTCTCAAAATTGTGGTGAACGGGAACAATGAGGAAAACATCTAATAAGAGACGCTGACGCGGACGTGGACATGGTCGTGGTGGTGTTAGTGGACCCTCTGGTGCTGGGAGAGGACGTGGCCGTTCTGCCACAGCCACACGTCCTAGTGAACCAACTACCTCAGGTCCCAGTAGCCAGCAGAATTTACAGCGATATTTGGTGGGCCCCAATGCCGTTCTAAGGATGGTAAGGCCTGAGCAGGTACAGGCATTAGTCAATTGGGTGGCCGACACTGGATCCAGCACGTTCACATTATCTCCCACCCAGTCTTCTGCAGAAAGCGCACAGATGGCGCATGAAAACCAAGCCCATCGGTCTGTCACATCACCCCCATGGATATCAGGGAAACTGTCTGAGCCACAAGTTATGCAGCAGTCTCTTATGCTGTTTGAAGACTCTGCTGCCAGGGTTTCCCAAGGGCATCCACCTAGCCCTTCCCCAGGGGTGGAAGAGATAGAATGCACTAACGCACAACCACTTATGTTTCCTGATGATGAGGACATGGGAATACCACCTCAGCACGTCTCTGATGATGACGAAACACAGGTGCCAACTGCTGCGTCTTTCTGCAGTGTGCAGACTGAACAGGAGGTCAGGGATCAAGACTGGGTGGAAGACGATGCAGGGGACGATGAGGTCCTAGACCCCACATGGAATGAAGGTCGTGCCACTGACTTTCACAGTTCGGAGGAAGAGGCAGTGGTGAGACCGAGCCAACAGCGTAGCAAAAGAGGGAGCAGTGGGCAAAATCAGAACACCCGCCGCCAAGAGACTCCGCCTGCTACTGACCGCCGCCATCTGGGACCGAGCACCCCAAAGGCAGCTTCAAGGAGTTCCCTGGCATGGCACTTCTTCAAACAATGTGCTGACGACAAGACCCGAGTGGTTTGCACGCTGTGCCATCAGAGCCTGAAGCGAGGCATTAACGTTCTGAACCTTAGCACAACCTGCATGACCAGGCACCTGCATGCAAAGCATGAACTGCAGTGGAGTAAACACCTTAAAAACAAGGAAGTCACTCAGGCTCCCCCTGCTACCTCTTCTGCTGCTGCCGCCTCGGCCTCTTCTGCTGCTGATGCCTCGGCCTCGGCCTCTTCCTCCGCCTCTGGAGGAACGTTGGCACCTGCCGCCCAGCAAACATGGGATGTACCACCAACACCACCACCTGCGTCACCAAGCATCTCAACCATGTCACACGGCAGCGTTCAGCTCTCCATCTCACAAACATTTGAGAGAAAGCGTAAATTCCCACCTAGCCACCCTCGATCCCTGGCCCTGAATGCCAGCATTTCTAAACTACTGGCCTATGAAATGCTGTCATTTAGGATGGTGGACACACACAGCTTCAAACAGCTCATGTCGCTTGCTATCCCACAGTATGTTGTTCCCAGCCGCCACTACTTCTCCAAGAGAGCCGTGCCTTCCCTGCACAAACAAGTGTCCGATAAAATCAAGTGTGCACTGCGCAACGCCATCTGTGGCAAGGTCCACCTAACCACAGATACGTGGACCAGTAAGCACGGCCAGGGACGCTATATCTCCCTAACTGCACACTGGGTAAATGTAGTGGCGGCTGGGCCCCAGGCGGAGAGCTGTTTGGCGCACGTCCTTCCGCCGCCAAGGATCGCAGGGCAACATTCTTTGCCTCCTGTCTCCTCCTCCTCCTACTCAGCTTCCTCCTCCTCTTCTTCCACCTGCTCATCCAGTCAGCCACACACCTTCACCACCAACTTCAGCACAGCACGGGGTAAACGTCAGCAGGCCGTTCTGAAACTCATATGTTTGGGGGACAGGCCCCACACCGCACAGGAGTTGTGGGGGGGTATAGAACAACAGACCGACGAGTGGTTGCTGCCGGTGAGCCTCAAGCCCGGCCTGGTGGTGTGCGATAATGGGTGAAATCTCGTTGCAGCTCTGGGACTAGCCGGTTTGACGCACATCCCTTGCCTGGCGCATGTGCTGAATTTGGTGGTGCAGAAGTTCATTCGCAACTACCCCGACATGTCAGAGCTGCTGCATAAAGTGCGGGCCGTCTGTTCGCGCTTCCGGCGTTCACACCCTGCCGCTGCTCGCCTGTCTGCGCTACAGCGTAACTTCGGCCTTCCCGCTCACCGCCTCATATGCGACGTTCCCACCAGGTGGAACTCCACCTTGCATATGCTGGACAGACTGTGCGAGCAGCAGCAGGCCATAGTGGAGTTTCAGCTGCAGCACGCACGGGTCAGTCGCACTGCGGATCAGACACACTTCACCACCAATAACTGGGCCTCCATGCGAGACCTGTGTGCCCTGTTGCGTTGTTTCGAGTACTCCACCAACATGGCCAGTGGCGATGATGCCGTTATCAGCGTTACAATACCACTTATATGTCTCCTTGAGAAAACACTTAGGGCGATGATGGAAGAGGAGGTGGCCCAGGAGGAAGAGGAGGAAGAGGGGTCATTTTTAGCACTTTCAGGCCAGTCTCTTCGAAGTGACTCAGAGGGAGGTTTTTTGCAACAGCAGAGGCCAAGTACAAATGTGGCCAGACAGGGCACACTACTGGAGGACGAGGAGGACGAGGATGAGGAGGAGGTGGAGGAGGATGAGGATGAAGCATGTTCACAGCGGGGTGGCACCCAAAGCAGCTCGGGCTTATCACTGGTGCGTGGCTGGGGGGAAACACAGGACGATGACGATACGCCTCCCACAGAGGACAGCTTGTCCTTACCTCTGGGCAGCCTGGCACACATGAGCGACTACATGCTGCAGTGCCTGCGCAACGACAGCAGAGTTGCCCACATTTTTACGTGTGCGGACTACTGGGTTGCCACCCTGCTGGATCCCCGGTACAAATACAATGTGCCCACCTTACTTCCTACACTGGAGCGTGATAGGAAGATGCGCGAGTACAAGCGCACGTTGGTAGACGCGCTACTGAGAGCATTCCCAAATGTCACAGGGTAACCAGTGGAAGCCCAAGGCGAAGGCAGAGGAGGAGCAAGAGGTCGCCAACGCAGCTGTGTCACGGCCAGCTCCTCTGAGGGCAGGGTTAGCATGGCAGAGATGTGGAAAAGTTTTGTCACCACGCCACAGCTAACTGCACCACCACCTGATACGGAACGTGTTAGCAGGAGGCAACATTTCACTAACATGGTGGAACAGTACCTGTGCACACCCCTCCACGTACTGACTGATGGTTCGGCCCCATTCAACTTCTGGGTCTCCAAATTGTCCACGTGGCCAGAGCTAGCCTTTTATGCCTTGGAGGTGCTGGCCTGCCCGGCGGCCAGCGTTTTGTCTGAACGTGTATTCAGCACGGCAGGGGGCGTCATTACAGACAAACGCAGCCGCCTGTCTACAGCCAATGTGGACAAGCTGACGTTCATAAAAATGAACCAGGCATGGATCCCACAGGACCTGTCCATCCCTTGTGCAGATTAGATATTAACTACCTCCCCTTAACAATATATTATTCTACTCCAGGGCACTTCCTCATTCAATCCTATTTTTATTTTCATTTTACCATTATATTGCGGGGCAACCCAAAGTTGAATGAACCTCTCCTCTGTCTGGGTGCCGGGGCCTAAATGTGTGACAGTGGCCTGTTCCAGTGGTGGGTGACGTGAAGCCTGATTCTCTGCTATGACATGAAGACTGATTCTGCGCTGACATAAGGCCAGATTCTCTGTTACGGGACCTTTCTCCTCTGTCTGGGTGCCGGGGCCTAAATATGTGACAGTGGCCTGTTCCAGTGGTGGGTGACGTAAAGCCTGATTCTCTGCTATGACATGAAGACTGATTCTGTGCTGACATAAGGCCAGATTCTCTGTTACGGGACCTCTCTCCTCTGCCTGGGTGCCTGGGCCTAAATATGTGACAGTGGCCTGTTCCAGTGGTGGGTGACGTAAAGCCTGATTCTCTGCTATGACATGAAGACTGATTCTGTGCTGACATAAGGCCAGATTCTCTGTTACGGGACCTCTCTCCTCTGCCTGGGTGCCTGGGCCTAAATATGTGACAGTGGCCTGTTCCAGTGGTGGGTGACGTGAAGCCAGATTCTCTGCTATGGCATGAAGAGACTGATTCTCTGCTGACATGAAGCCAGATTCTTTGCTATGTCATGAAGAGACTGATTCTCTGCTGACGTGAAGCCAGATTCTCTGCTATGGGACCTCTGTCCAATTGATATTGGTTCATTTTTATTTTTTTAATTTTAATTTTAATTCATTTCCCTATCCACATTTGTTTGCAGGGGATTTACCTACATGTTGCTGCCTTTTGCAGCCCTCTAGCTTTTTCCTGGGCTGTTTTACAGCCTTTTTAGTGCCCAAAAGTTCGGGTCCCCATTGACTTCAATGGGGTTCGGGTTCGGGACGAAGTTCGGGTCGGGTTCGGATCCCGAACCCGAACATTTCCGGGAAGTTCGGCCGAACTTCTCGAACCCGAACATCCAGGTGTTCGCTCAACTCTACTTCTGTCACCCCCAACCCCCAATTTTCAGTTTTCAACTTATTATATTTGTTAATGTAAGCAGATTCCATATATGTCCCTCTTACCTCGGGCTGTGCAGTAATTACAGTAAAAAACTTACTTTTATTATATGTACATTTCTTCACTACCAGCAAGTTGGGCGGACTTGCTGGTAGCCGCCGCATCCTCTGTTTGAAAAAACGCCCCCTCCTCCACTTGATTGACAGGGCCAGCGAGCGCTCTCCTCCTCTCGCTGGCCCCGCCTGCAGCCTCAAATCCCACGCCTGCGCCGTACCGGTCGTCATTCGGCGCAGGCGCTCTGAGAGAAGGACGGCCGCTCCTTCCTCAGTGCGCCTGCACCGATGACGTCAGCCCTACACGGAAGAGAGGTCTTCTGCTTACATTAACAAATATAATAAGCCAAAAACTGAAAATTGGGGGTTGGGGGGTGACAGAAGCCCTTTAATGAGAATCTGGGTTTTGCTGCATTTCTCTAGCCATTCAGACCGCCACTGTGGATCACTTGTTTTTAATTATTGTTTTTTAACATTTCTTCTTTTCATGTGTTTTTCCAGGTTATTATACCCCCCAGAAAATAGAAGATCTCTCCATCCATGTCCAGAGTGGAACACCTCTTGTTTTTCCATAGTCCATTCTCTAACATTTCTAGGGACAGTGTGGAGAGAGATAGAGATCATCCTTCTGTGTGCAGCTGTACTGTCCTGTCAGGTCATCTTGAACTGTCTGGATATGGGCTTCAGGCACTAGGCTGACATCACCCGACTTAATTCTCATCTCGTCAGATATAACCGTCATCTGGTCTCTACTAGTAACCACCTTAGTTTCGCAGGACCTTGACATGGTAGCTTCACTCTCTGAGTTGCTATCGGTCACAGCACATATGTCACATACCACTTGTGTCATTATTAATTCTGACCTCTAGGGGCACCGATGAGCTAATCCCCACCTGGGACACTTCCTTAGTAACCATAAAACACTGTGGAGACTGCATATCCACCTCTGGTACGTGCGGTACACCCTCTAGCCCTACCATATTTTCCTGCACATTCAAACACTGAGTTGGAGCTGTGCTTCGCTCCACACTACTTATATGCACTTCTTCAAATCTCTTGATCAAGTCATATAGTTCTTCATGAAAAATAGCAGATGAAGAAAATAAAACTTCATCATTATTTACCTTTTTACCACTAGGGGGTGCTTCTCCCCTGACCACAACCTGCAACGGAAAAGGCATGTTATTAACATCAGATATTTCACATGACATCCCCCTTTCATTATGCATTTCCGCCAAATTGGCACAATCACCTTGCACCTTATCCGCACCATTGTTTTTAATGGTCACTTCACTTAAAGGATTAGGTACCAGTTCTGCAGGAGTTTCATCACTGACTACAGAAGTGTTTCCACTTCCCCACAAGTCAGGGAACAAAGGGAAATCACGGCCTAACATTCCCTCATGTATGAGTGTATTTATAACATGAAGTTCACAAATCCCAGTTCTCACTGGAGTCTCACTCTCAGTGAGAACTACCGGATAGTCCTTATTATCCGCATGACTGTCCAGCCCCTTTTTCATTTTATCAGTCTCAGATTTCACTATTGTGCTATCTGTTACCTGGGCTAGCATAGGATCTCAGATTTTTGACATCCAAAACCTAGCTTTTGTTACGGGCAATTTAGGCAACACAGTAACCTTCTCCCCTGCAGGCTCATGTGGGGGATCAACCACAACAGGCTTACCCGCCTGTTCAAACACTGCTTTTTTCACATTATCACATATTTTTGTAGCAGTTTCTCGACTGGGTGTCTTACCCCATACCAGCCCAGCAGGTAGCAAATGACGCCGACTCACGGGGTCTGCCACACAATCAACAGGAATGTTCTTACCCCTTGATGTCACGGTTTCAGCAGTCTCGGGAGACGAGGACATTCCAGGGACATCTCTACCAAGATCATCATCCTTCTTCCGGACTTTGGAAACCTGCCCCTGGTTCCTGGTACCACGATCACCTGCAGACTCCGTGATGCAACCGTTGCTACTGGAAATGACCTGGCCTGGAGTCCAGACTTTTCCCGGACCGTCACTCCAGCCACACCCTTTAGGACTCTGTGCACATTTGCAGGAAATATAGTAACTCCTGAGAGCCAAACCGCTTTACACATCCTTTTCTTACCTTTGGTTGCCCTTGGCAACGGCACATATCTTTGTCTACGGCACTCCAACCGCAAAACTTGAATCAGTCTTGCCGCTCCATATCTGCCAAAAGAAAGGAAAGTCCTTGCACAGTAGGAACTCTACCCTCGGGGTCTCGCATTTCAAGAGCTCCCACTGTACGGAGCCATAGTCCGTCACAAAGGTCAGTGACACCATAGTTTTTGTCTCTGGCCCCCTCGTTGCAAAGTCCAGAATTTCAGGCAGGACCCGAGACACTTGCTGGCGGGAGTCTAGAATGACCCCCAGCAGGATTCCACCGATCATAAACTCGCAGAATTTCTCCCACGGGCTATACCATTTTGCAGCCATTTCCACCGGTCAGTCTCTCATACTGGGCTTCTGGCCCTTTAAGCTACACACAGCAATTTCCTTTGCATCCAAGCCCAAAAAAATGTCCAGAACAGCACGGACGCTACCCTTTGCAGCGATGTCGTTGCCCTTAGCAACCACTCTTATTTTTTGTGTTGTCCTTTCAGCACGGACCTTGCTCGCATCGTCCATCAATTGTGAGGGGTATCTCTCTTTCACTGGGGTCACGCTCACAGATATCTTCACAGACAATGGGTTTTCATGTTCAAACTGTGCTTTATTGTGACAAAAGCACAAACATAAACAGTATAAAATAAAAGCCTGCCCATCTGGGCACTAACTAAAACATAAGACGTGTCTCTCTGACTCAGTATACATCACAGTTCACACACTGTTTCAGGGGCGGCTTTCTCAGCCCAATAGTCCACCAATCCCCAGGCTGCAGTCAGAATATCTCCCAGCCTCGTGGTCTCTCAGCCTTGCCCAGCTGAGACCACACTCACAGAGCCTCACCAAGCCTCTGTTTAAACACTCCCTCCTTACTCACACCCTGGGAGGTGCTTTATGTCAGCCTGAGTACCTCCAGCTGGTCTCACCTGTGGTGGAATAGGGGTGTGGGCTTCACTAACCACCCCTTCCTTACCTGTGTAAAATATGTCACTGTCTCACAGGGCGTATTTCAGTACTTCAAGAAATATATATACGCAGTTCACTCTTTAATTTTTTTATGGTCAAAGCATATTTTAGTACAAGTTGAAAAATATATTCTCAGTGCATTTCAGCAATTAATTGTGGTGAAAGCGTTTAGTGGCCTATTTCAGTACAAAAATAAAAAGATATTCATCACTTTTAGGGGTGTTTTAATTTCCATTTCATTTGTTTAGTTTAGCTACAAGTATGTCAGGCAGAGAAGTGCCAGGCCATGCACAGAGGAGTGGCAGAGGCCTGAATGTTTCTGGCGCAAGCAGAGGTCGCAGCAGAGTAAGGGGTCGTGCCAGCAGTAGTCGCAGCAAGAGGCCTGAGCTCCCGGTGTCATCTAGCGGTCCTGTCTTGACAGCAACCTGTCAAAACTATATCTTTTATATAAAATATAAATATCTTATATAAGAGATAAAATGTCAATAGAATATGGAAATCAGTCAGGAAATCCACTAGGTGGACATAAAAATGCCTTTTCTTTTATCTTGAGACTCTAATTTTAATTTATGCAATTAATGAAAAAAAGAAAAATAGAAATTATGCAAAAATTGAAAATTTATTTACAGAATGCATATAAATCCAATAAAGGAACATAGTAAGACAGGCACTCTATATGAGGTCACCAGCAGATATCAACAAAGGACAAGGGATAGTGTGTATATGATAAAAACTATATTTATTTGGGTAGTAATAGAAACGTTATCAATATAGGTCACTCCCAATGTACAGGGAGAGGAGTGGGTGGTGTAAAATAGAAAAATGGATAAATGAATAAAGAGAAATAATGTGAAAAAGTGATGATAAAACACCCTGCATTGGGCTATAAGTCCAGAATCATGGTATGTAGAACTTTAAATATTAGACAAATATAGTCAATAGTCTGAGATGGATTTAGTTGATTAAAATAAATAAAAAGTTAGTACAAAGATCTAAATTTTGACAGGTTTAAAAGGATATATCAGCAGCATTCCAGATCCGATGTATGTGTATACACAGCTATGCGAAAGTTTTTTTCAGCGAACCAGTGCCTGGTGGCGTCCCACCTAAAATTGGCTATCTGGTCGTTGAACTTGAAGCGGAAGACCTGAAAAATAAAATAAAAATGTTTACTGAAAAGAACTATCCGATATCAGAAATAGAGAACTCACTCACCAAAATCAGGAATCTCGACAGGAAAACTTTCTTTGAAACAACCACTACTAAAAGAAGAGAGGATACAAAAGATGAAACGCGAATCATTTTACCATTCAATGCATAACCCAAAAGGATTGAACACATCATACGGAAACACTGGAACTTCATACTTGAGGACAAACTACCAAACTCCATCATCCCTACACATCCAAAAATCATCTATACCAAAGCTCCTAATCTAGGAATCAAAATTTCCCCATCAATCAAACCACCACAAAAATATACCAAAACCACAGACAACTGGCTCCACTTCAAAGGATTCTACCGTTGTAACCAATGCAGCAATTGCAAAATTACCACATTTAAAAAGAAAACAGATACCATTCTGTCCACAACCAATTCCTTCCTACATAAAATTAAAGACTTTCTAACATGCAACAGCACCGGGGTGATCTATTTGATACAATGACCATGTGGGAAACAATATGTGGGACGGACGAAAAGGACCCTAAAGAGAAGAATTGCTGAACATATAATTAACATCAAAACAGGCTACATGAATCACTCAGTGTCAAACCACTTCAAAATATACCATAACCAGGACCCCAAGGGGATAATATTTACGGCTGTAGAAAAAGTACCTAAGAACTGGAGAGTGTCGGTGGGTAATAATTCAATTATGAATTATTAATTATGGTCATAAAAAAAATTAACCATAAAAAATAAAATTTATAAAATTTGTCATAAATTCTTAAAATCATGACCTGGTGAATTGTAGACAACCTAATTGATACAATTCACATCTGAGTCCGACTATTTCCTCAGATAAATAAGTTCTTTTTGATGTGAGATGACGTTAATGATAAAATGTAGTTTTGCATTATACAATAATACACAGGTATTATAAAAATATGCAGATTTATTGGTTACAAGGTTATAAACATATATAAGTAAATAAACACAATGATACATGCGAATGAATATATATAGCGTTAATATAAAGCATTATAAGCTTAACAATACATGTGAGTGGAAATAACTTGTCACATTATACACAAGCTATTATTAGGTTAGGATATCAAAGTAGGAACATAAGTTATATACATTACTTCTGTTCAGAGAAAACCTAATGCTATCAGGATGGGCATGTCTAATCCTAGAAATCAATATAGAATGCTAAATACATTCTGCCCCCCCCCCCCCCTAACCAACTACACAACACATGACTTCAAAATGGGCAAATCCATCCAAGGATATAACTTAGAAGAGATAACTTTATCCTTCCGCCCCATCCTGGACTATTTTCACATATATAACTTTAGTAAGACTATTAAGACAAATAACAGGGATCTAGGATTTTGCTAGACCATATCTTAAATGGGAAGGACTTGAAACAAGTCTTCCCTGTGGGAATCCATCACTTAGCTTGGCGAAGAATGTTCTATCAATATATATATATATATATATATATATATATATATATATATAAGCAATCATTTAATGCTTTGCTAGATTATGAGTCTAGATTCTTCTGCAGGTAGAATGAAGCCTCACAATATCCTAAGACTACATCTCAATATGGAGATGATCAATTAATTTAATTATTTATTTGTTCGCCAATCTAGATGGTATAATTTCACCCACACTATCAAATTAGTCTTAATAAAATGAAATATCATTTTCTGTGTCTCTTACCAAGTCCTAGTAGGAATCTCACTTCTGCTCCTAGGAAAGCTGGGTGGTCCATCATAGCGCATCTCACCATGGCTTTCATCTTGATAGACCCCTCTACTTCTCCTCTCCTCTCTCTTTCTCCCTCTCTCTCTCCTTCTGTGTATGGCTTATGATCACAAACTTATCAGTTAGACACACCTTCCTAGTTTTGGAACTTTCCAATCATTGTCGGATGGGCGTGATCATTGATAAAAAATGTGACATCATAACCTTACCCAGAATGCACTTTTGCTACTGTTGTAATGTCACCTACTGACACATAGGTGGCACTGCTGTATAAGCTATCTGCATCATAGTATAAAGGGTTAACTTATGTAGGTCTGAATATACATTTTGACCTTAGAAGCTTTAATTCAAAGCCATAGGGATTAATTCTGACACTTGTAGCAATTAGAGACAGACCTCTAGGCGTCTCACTTAATGTCTCTCACACTGTTTATTTGTGGATCGTAAATTCCCTTGTTTTCTCACAGAGATATCAGTACCTCCTCTGTCATACCAAAGATGTGATTAATTGTTACAAAACACACATCTTCACAGACACTCTTCTAATGAGAAATATATACAATATACTGGATACATGTTGTCTTCGTAACATATAACAATATAATATAAACAAATATATATATATGTCCTACTGATTGTTTTATGCAAAGGACTAACTAAGGATCATTAAATGAATACATGAATATTATATACTTTGCTTCATTTATAAATGCCTAATTGTATAGGTAATTATCACCAGCTGCAAAGAGCTTATCTTTATCGCCCGTCATAAATTTAAAAGTAAACAAGGAGGCATCTTCTCAGACTGGTACATTCATGAGAAGAATAACATTAAGCTTTGTGTGACCTTAATTTGGCCTACTCAAGACATACAAAATTGCAACTATAGTCGAGCATGGCTCTTAAAGGCAATGAACATCTATCTTTGCAATAATGAATTGGATATCAATGCATTTACCTATGAAAAGGCACAACAAGAGGAGGAAACTATATAAAACAAATATCCCGAGTAGAATCGAAATACATCTTTGAATTCAACACACTTGCACCAGGAGGTCTAAACGCTGACTTGGAACTATTCGGCTTCCTATAGAGACTAGGTGGGAGGCCCCTGACTGAGAGACCACTAAAAACAGTAGAAGAGAATATTAAAAACAGTGGAATAAACTGTTGAAAACACACACATACAGTCAAATCTCACCCCCCACCTCTTTACCTCCAATACCCAGAGGTAACTATGCACACCCCCATGAACAGAAATGCACACCCCCATGAACAGAAATACATATATTCCTGCTCCGCTCCTCACTAATCACTGGGGCACACATGCCAAATCACTGACACAAATTATCACCATCACTTACACACACAAAATACAACATGATTCAAAGACACACAAGCATGAACCATCAATTATATCTATTCTATTTATATAGTTTTTTCATTGACATCTGTAGTCATTTATTTATTTCTATCAACTCTACAAAGCTATGACATGTCAACTGTATACAATATATCGCAAGAATACCCACCCGCTGCAGAGATAGAGATACACATTATGCAGCTAATGTGATTACACATACACAACAACTTCTAGATAATAAAGTTTTTTTTTTTTTTTTCTTTTCTGCCCTTTTATTCCCGCCTTTTCCCCCCGCCCTTTTTAATTTATCTGGTTTTTTTTATGCAACTTGATGAGGACATTTAAACCCTGGCAGGCCGTTGCACGGGCTACCACTGATGAAGAAGGCTGCAATCCTTCGAAACGCGTATGGTTATCCAAGCCCTGGGAAGTGCTTCCAAACTCCCCTGCACCATCAGGCTGCCTCGATCCATTGAGAACACCGGGAATTAAAGTGCCCGAAAAAAGCGCGCGCTAAACTGCCGCACGTAGCAAGAACGCCAGACACAGTCAGCAGCCCTCTGACCGGAGGAAAAGACAGCAACATTCGCATCGACAGACCGATCCACAAACAGCAGCCCTTCGCGGTCATCTCATCCATCTGCAACCGCGCTGCCGGCCCCGTCTATCCATAACCGCACTAAGCATCCACAGCACACAGAAGATCCTGCGCAGAGACGCCTACATAGAATAACCGACGATTCTCCAGGAAAGGTAACAGCGACCAGATAGCCAATTTTAGGTGGGACGCCACCAGGCACTGGTTTGCTGAAAATAACTTTCGCATAGCTGTGTATACACATACATCGGATCTGGAATGCTGCTGATATACAGTACAGACCAAAAGTTTGGACACACCTTCTCATTCAAAAAGTTTTCTCTATTTTCATGACTATGAAAATTGTAGATTCACACTGAAGACATCAAAACTATGAATTAACACATGTGGAATTATATACATAACAAACAAGTGTGAAACAACTGAAAATATGTCATATTCTAGGTTCTTCAAAGTAGCCACCTTTTGCTTTGATTACTGCTTTGCACACTCTTGACATTCTCTTGATGAGCTTCAAGAGGTAGTCCCCTGAAATGGTTTTCACTTCACAGGTGTGCCCTGTCAGGTTTAATAAGTGGGATTTCTTGCCTTATAAATGGGGTTGGGACCATCAGTTGCGTTGAGGAGAAGTCAGGTGGATACACAGCTGATAGTCCTACTGAATAGACTGTTAGAATTTGTATTATGGCAAGAAAAAAGCAGCTAAGTAAAGAAAAACGAGTGGCTATCATTACTTTAAGAAATGAAGGTCAGTCAGTCAGCCGAAAAATTGGGAAAACTTTGTAAGTAAGGGATATTTGACCATGAAGAAGAGTGATGAGGTGCTGCGCCAGATGACCTGGCCTCCACAGTCACCAGACCTGAACCCAATCGAGATGGTTTGGGGTGAGCTGGACCGCAGAGTGAAGGCAAAAGGGCCAACAAGTGCTAAGCATTTCTGGGAACTCCTTCAAGACTGTTGGAAGACCATTTCAGGTGACTACCTCTTGAAGCTCACCAAGACAATGCCAAGAGTGTGCAAAGCAGTAATCAAAGCAAAAGGTGGCTACTTTGAAGAACCTAGAATATGACATATTTTCAGTTGCTTCACACTTGTTTGTTATGTATATAATTCCACATGTGTTAATTCATAGTTTTGATGCCTTCATAGTCATGAAAATAAAGAAAACTCTTTGAATGAGAAGGTGTGTCCAAACTTTTGGTCTGTACTGTATCCTTTTAAACCTGTCACAATTTAGATCTTTGTACTAACTTTTTACTTATTTTAATCCATCTCAGACTATTGACTATATTTGGCTAATATTTAAAGTTCTACATACCATGATTCTGGACTTATAGCCCAATACAGGGTGTTTTATCATCACTTGTTCACATTCTTTTTCTTTATTCATTTATCCATTTTTATATTTTACACCACCCAATCCTCTCCCTGTACATTGGGAGTGACCTATATTGATAGCGTTTCTATTACTACCCAAATATATATAGTTTTTATCATATACACACTATCCCTTGTCCTTTGTTGATATCTGCTGGTGACCTCATATAGAGTGCCTGTCTCCTTCTTGAAAGAGATAAATTCTAACAAATACAATCTAAAATTTACACCCATCATCAGCACATCCAAAATAGAATTTTTGGATCTACAAATATCCATAGACAAAGATAAACTCATTTGCACAACATATCAAAAACCAACAGCCAAAAATAGCTTCATACAATTTGACAGTTGCCACTTACCTTCCTGGTTAACAAACATACCACAACGACAATTCCGGAGAGTAAAAAGAAACTGCACGCTGAACACACAATTTGAGGAAGAAGCACAAAAATTGAGAAAACAATTCGTAGATAAGAAATACCCAATCCCACTCATCGACTCATCATTAAACCAAGTTCGACATATGGATAGAAAAGATTTCTTTATAAAAAATAATGAAAAAAAAACACAGAAAGACACCTCCTTTAGAATCATTCTTCCCTACAACTCACAATATAAGAAAATCAAACAAATCATTAATAACCACTGGCACCACATAAAACAAAATAAAAATCATAGGACCTACTATCCCAACTATCCCACAAATAACATTTAAGAAGGCCCCAAACCTAGGCCTAAAAGTAGCCCCTCTATTAAACAGACTTCAAAGAAAAACCCATCCATTCAAGAATGGATAGACATTACGGGCTTCTATAGGTGTGGAAAATGCAACAATTGCAGGTTAACATCATTTCCTAAAAAAAAACACACACGTTATATCTAATAAAAATTCACATAAACAGGAGATCAAAGAATTTTTAACGTGCAGTTCAACCGACGTAATATATGCCCTGGAACGTCCATACCAAAAGATTTACATAGGCCGAACAAAAAGGACTCTGAAAAAAGGATATTTGAGGGACTTGAAACACACACATTATCAAACCATTTTAAACTTCTGCACAACAAAGACACCACAGGACTGAAATACACAGCATTAGAAAAAGTAACAAAATACTGGAGGGGCGGAAATCACATACATAGAATGTCCAGATTAGAATCTAGAAGGATCTTTGAATTCGACTCAATTGTACCAAAGGGGTTAAACACAGAGATGGAGATGTTTGGCTTCCTCTGAGACGTTACACTCGGCTGGCCGATCATACGTACACGTTATAGCAATATGAACGGTCAGAGTTACCCAGAGATCTCCAACCACCCTATCACTAACCACTGTCTAGTATGCACAATATGCATCATTAGTTCCGCATATAAGACCATTACATGATTCCATATCAGTCACTACACATGGTGGAGTTATATTAATTTCTCACCCCAGTAAAAAATAAAGAAGGTCACGGCACTCCAGAAGCAGATTCAATGTGTTTTAATCCACCAGATATTCATGCTGCTGAATATCTGGTGGATTAAAACACATTGAATCTGCTTCTGGAGTGCCGTGACCTTCTTCATTTTTTACTGGTACATTGGGGGTCTCTGAGGCCGAGACCTGACGCCACGAGCACCGCCGCAAAGTTGCTTGAGTGTATTCAAGTAAGTGGTGCTGTCCTACCTTACATTTTTTTGTAATTTCTCACCCCAGTCATCGCCCAATCATCGCTGGGTCCTCTGCTTTACGGACCAGGATTGATATTGATATTCGGCAAACCCATACATATATAAGGCCAATAGCCTTCCCAAGTTATGGTACCTTCCAATATGGAATAACTACAATGCCTAGTACTTTATCTCTTACACATCGTACCCCGTACAATACACCTTGACCCTATAGACAAACTAGCTACCCCATCTATAACAAGTCCTTTACTATATCATTATATGGACCAATTTTGGTATCATGTTTGCCCCATAGTCCGTTGGTCACTGTCTAATCAACGCTGGGTCTATTGTTCTACGGACCAGAGTTGATATTCAGCAAATCCACACTGACATGGGGTCAACAGTGAATCCAGATTTTTTCCGATATGGGATAGCTACAACACCAAGTATCATATCCCATATATCCTAGCTCAGCAACACCAGGCCCTACATTACACGGACCAACATCTATAGAGGTTCACACATATCAACTGTAATGACCGGCGTCACGCACAGGGAGGGAAAAGGGAAAGCCCTGCCCAAGGGAGAGGGAAAGGTGGTGACCCCTGACTCACCTTGCGGCTGGCACCTGACTGCCCTGGCGTCCCTAGACGGGTTCCTCACCCGTGCGGCGATCACGTGCCTGAACCCTGGCTTTCCCTAGAATGAGCCCTAGATAGTGAACGGGCCGGTGGGATCGCTAGTCCGCACCACTGACACTAAGAGGGAAACACCAGGGAGAGGACAGACAAACACATACACCCAGGTGGGCGACCACAGCAGACCACCAAGGTCCAACAGGGATCCGGAGGGTAACGTTCTGGACCAACTACCAGAGAACGCAGCAACACAGCTCCAGAGGGTCAGTATAGAAGTCCAGGCAGGAAGCTCTATATCTGGCAACCAGAGAAGTGTGAGAGGGGAATATAAGGAGGTTGGGAGTGCTGGACAAGGGACAGCTGAGGAGAAGGAGCTACGGATCCCTGAGTGAGCCAAAAAGGGTTGCAAAGCAAACCCAGAAAGCTACCATAAGGAAACAGCCCTATCTTACATAGAGCGCGCAGCCAACCGCTGCGACTTCTTGACCCCGGGTATAACGGAGTCAGGCGTGGGTCTTGACACCCTCGTGACAGTACCCCCCTCTCTAC